>NC_057814.1:194072783-194080724 GCF_018294505.1 Triticum aestivum
GCCGCCCCTCGCCTCGCCCGCCGAGCCCGAGCCCCGCACCCCCGCCCCGCCGGAGCCCTCGCCGGAGTAGCCCGACGAGGTACTGCCACTGCCGTTTTGCGTTGACCGGTTTTTTTTAAAAAAACCCTTCGTTTAAAAAAAACCCTAGATTGGTTTTTTTCGGTTTTCTTATTTCGCGAGCGTTTACCGAACCGTTCGTTTTAACGAACACGTTCGTCGGTTTTTCTCTGTTAACGAACGTCCGTTCTTTAACCGTTCGTCCGTTTTTCTTTTTCGGCGGATTTTCTCGTTATTTTCTCAGATTCGATTTCTGATCGAATCTTCGATTCTGTTTAACTTCTCGCTCGTTTATCAGAATCAGGTGATTCAAGCGCCTAGAGTTTCGTCTCGAAATTCTCTTTCCGTTTAACCTACTCAAACAAGATTTTGCCACAGTAAAATTTGACCTAGATCCAGATTAGCAAACGAAGTTTCTTTCTTTCGCCGTTTGACTTTCGTTGTTTCTTTCGAGTTGATTCTTTTTGCAAACCGGAGTTCTTAAGTTGAACTTTCTGGTTGGATCTTTCATTCGAGTTTTACCTGTGCATTAGTTGAGTACTGATTGTATGCCTGTTTGTTTGCGATAGAGTACCCGGAGTGTGCCGCTTGTTACTTCGAATCGCTAGGTTTTGCGGATCATCAGCAAGGCAAGTAACACTTTGATCATACCCCGTTCATACCCAGTTTTATTGCATTAGATCTATTTTTCTCAAACACATTGCATGGTTAGGATCTAAATAAACTGTGGGTATTGGGAAGTAGTTGAGGTAGTACCTATTGCCCTGTTTTCTTATCAAACCCTTGGGAGTTACTTCTACGTTGCTTTTATATTGCCATGCTATGCGTAGACGTGGATTGGGTTTGAGAGATATTCATGACAGATGTGAGTGTTTAATAATGGTTCAACTTAAGGTGGCAACTAAAACTCACATCTGGGTGGATTGAGGCACCTGGAGAACCCAGTGTTGTCTATATGTATAAGGTCCGCCACCCAGGCTCAAAGGGATCATAAGATTATTCATGCTAGAAACTTCCGTGTGCAGCCGCAAGCTATTATGGGCTCTAGCATAGCTGAGTAGGTTACAGGATCTCTTGAAGAGGTGGACTAGCAGATGTAGGGGAAAGTAGGTGTACCGGTCCATCCGGAGTAAAGAGTGACTGTTTCTGAAAGACTGTGTCTCGGTCATCCGTTTCTCAAACATCATGCAGTGCGAGAATCAAGCGGAGGCGATCGAGTCTTGTGGGAAAAGTGCACAAACCTCTGCAGAGTGTACAAACTGATCATGATTAGCCGTGTCCCCGGTTATGGACAACTTGGGTATCTAGTACCTGGATTATCATTTGAATCTCATCACCGTGATACTTATAATTAATTTTGTTGGGTTAATGATGACACTTAATTGGGATTGAGTTGGAGGTACCTTCTCAATGTTTCAACCACCATGATAGTTAAATAAAATTTATTCCTTTGTAGTAGGATAAAATTGGCTTTTCGCAAAACTGTAACCATAGAGCTTTCCACCAGCCATATATGCATATAGTATAGCATTATCATTGTTTATTGTTCTCTAGGTGTTACATTGCCAGCATATTCCATGTGCTGACCCGTTTTCGGGCTGCAACGTTTCATGTTGCAGACTTTTCAGACGACGAGTAAGGTGCCTTAGGTCGTGGTCTTATACTCAGTGATGCCGCTGGAGTTGATGGACTCACTTATCTTCCAAGTCTTCCGCTGCTATCGTTATTAGATGGCCTTAAGCCATGTTTATCATACTTAGTCTCTTTGGAGATATTCGATGTAATAAGTGTGTGATTGCTACTCTGTTATAAATCCTCCATTTGTACTATGCGTGTCAGCATTACTGATCCAGGGATGACACTGGTGCACAGCAGCACAGGCCATTTGAGGTCTGGTCGCTACAAAGTTGGTATCAGAGCACACGCTGACTATAGGACACGACCACTAAGCTTAAGCCCTAGAAAAACTTCTCTCTTCTCATTTCTGACCCCTCTCCACTTCTACTCTTTTAGGAATGACGAATGCAAGGAGCAAGTTCATGCAACCCGACGAAGACACGCCGTTTGGACGACACTTGAAGGAAGTCACCAAGTACTTGAACATAGGAATACCAAGCGTCACCGGAACCTACAACGCTACATTACCTGAAGAGGAGAGCTGGAAGATTCAAGTTATCATTCCAGGAAGAACATTTGCGCCAATTACGGAACCCATAAGAATGGTTTTCGAAGCACCAACTTGGAGTTTAGGGAAGAGCATGGCCGCACATATCGCCATGGGACGCATTGGAGAAGTCTACCACCAGGAGCTTAAAGATACGATTTATCAAATTTGTGGACGTCGAGACGCGCAATGGGAGATGATCAAGACCAAGAAGGATGGATCAATTGCAGCTTTCATTCAGGAGCAGAACCAACATATTCGACGCCAGGAGAACCAGATGTGTACGGACAAGGAGGAACTAAAGAAGGCATTCACGAAGATCAAGGAGCTCCAAGAAGAACTCAAGGCTACACGTGAAGATTATTTGGAGGAAATCAACGCACTAGTCGGGAAGATTGACGACCTGGAGAAGAAGATTGGAGCATCCGTGGGAAATCCAGTGCCAAAAGCAGAAGTCGATGAATGCACTTGTCCGGATAACTACATCATCATTGACGACACCGACTCGGAACCAAGTGAAGACGAATGGATTGATGAAGCTGGAGCAGACATCATGGAGTCTTCAACGGATCAGAATTTTTAGTAGACTACCATATCAGTAGTAGTTTTCCCCCCATTTAATAGTTTAGTTCGAGCACTTTGTAACGCTAGTTAGATCGATTGTTTTGCCTTGTTTGGATTGATTGAGTGATATTGATTGAATTTGTCTCATGAGCATATGGGTAGTGTTTTCTCTCTAGACCTCATTCTATTCTTAATTCTCATCTTTTCTAAACCTATCAGATGCCTCCAAGACGCGACACCGGATTTGTTTTTCCGCCAGAGATCACCCAGTTGATTCAGCAACAGAATGCCTTGATGCAAGTGTTAGTTCAGAATCAAGGCAACAACAACAACAACAACCCACCGCCACCACCACCTGTTGATCACTTAGCCCGTTTCTTAAGGCTAAACCCGCCGGTGTTTTCCAGTAGCACCGAGCCGATTGTTGCAGATGATTGGCTCCGCAAAGTTGGAAGGGAGTTGACCACTGCAGGATGCACAGATGCGGAAAGAGTGCGTTTTGCCGCACATCAGCTTGATGGACCCGCAGCATCATGGTGGGAGAATTATACAGCCACGCACCCTATTGACACTGTCACATGGGACCAGTTTCAGCAAGCTTTCCGTACATCACATGTTTCAGCAGGAGCTATGGCTATGAAGAAGCGTGAGTTTCGTAACCTACGCCAAGGAGGACGCACCGTAGGCCAGTATGTGGAAGATTTCAGTAAGTTAGCACGTTATGCACCAGATGACGTTGCTACAGATGCTGCCAAGCAGGAGAAGTTTCTGGAAGGATTGAATGATGAACTGAGTATGCAGTTGATGGTAGCAACCTTCAACAACTACCAGGAGCTGGTAGATAGAGCTCTCATGATAGAAGGGAAGCAACAACAGATCGAAAACCGCAAAAGGAAATATGGACAAGGGAAGTACAATTCTGGAGCCCAGCAGAAGCCACGATTTACCCCGAAGCTGGGAGGACAGTTTCAACATACCCATGGAGGAGGTAGTTCGCACAACCATAATGGCTCCAAGAATGGTAATGGGAATGGAGGAGGAAACGGACAGAACCGCACCAACCCATCTACCCCAACCAAGAGAGATCTAAGTCACATTACTTGTTTCAAGTGCCAGAAGACGGGACATTATGCAACTGATTGTCCCGAAGCCCAAAATGGAAATGGCAATGGAAGCTCTGGGAAGAAGTCGAACCCGTTCAACAAAGGACATGTGAACCACGTAAGCGTGGAGGAGATTGAAGCTCAGCCTGATGCAGTAATAGGTAAGTTTTTGGTTAAGTCATTTACTGCAACTGTTCTTTTCGATACTGGTGCATCGCATTCATACATATCAAGGGGATTCGTAAACAAGTTTAAGATGTCCACCCAAGTTCTCAAAACCCCTATGTTAGTAACCTCGCCAGGAGCAGAGTATATGGCCACCCAAGGATGTTTTCAGATACCATTGGCCATTGGTAGGAATGTTTCCCCTCAGACCTCATTGTTTTGGAATTGCAAGGTTTGGATGTGATTTTGGGAATGGATTGGCTATCGTTGTATGGAGGAAACATCGATTGTGCCAACAAGACTATTTTGCTTACCACCCCGGAAGGGAAAAGGATCAAGTATGTATCCCGGCATATGCCGAAGAGGACTCAAGTAAATTCCTTATCAGGAGTTGTACAGGAGGAAGTACCAGTGGTGAAGGACTATCCGGATGTATTTCCAGAAGAGTTGCCAGGCATGCCACCAGACAGAGACATTGAGTTTTTGATTGAACTTTTGCCAGGCACAGGGCCAATATCTAAGAGACCGTACAGGATGCCCGCAAAGGATTTGGAGGAAATTAAGAAACAGATCAAGGAGTTACTAGATAAAGGCTATGTTCGCCCAAGTTCATCACCTTGGGGATCACCAGTACTTCTAGTGGAGAAGAAAGATGGATCGCTGAGGATGGTTGTTGATTACCGAGGATTGAATGAAGTGACTATCAAAAACAAGTACCCACTGCCGATGATCAATGATTTGTTTGACCGCCTGCAAGGAGCTAAAGTATTTTCCAAGATCGATCTACGATCAGGATACCATCAGTTAAAGATTCGAGAGCAGGATATACCCAAGACGGCATTTACCACCAGATATGGACTGTATGAGTATACCGTTATGTCATTTGGACTGACTAACGCACCTGCCTATTTCATGAACCTGATGAACAAAGTGTTTATGGAGTTTTTGGATAAGTTCGTCGTGGTGTTCATTGATGATATTTTAATCTTTTCCAAGGATGAAGAAGAGCATGAAGAGCATTTACGATTGGTACTTGAGAAGCTCAGAGAACATCAGCTATATGCCAAGTTCAGCAAATGTGAGTTTTGGTTGAAGGAAGTTGGATTCCTTGGACATGTTATTTCTAGAGAAGGAATAGCAGTAGACCCTGCCAAGGTTGAGACAGTGACAAGTTGGGAATCGCCCACTACAGTTGGAGAAATCCGGAGTTTTCTTGGACTCGCAGGATACTACCGGAGATTCATCGAGAATTTCTCGAAGACTGCTAAGCCCATGACTGAGCTATTGAAGAAGGACACCAAGTTTAATTGGACTGAGGAATGTGAAGCTAGTTTCCAAGAGTTGAAGAAATGATTGGTTACATCACCAGTGTTGATACTGCCAGATCAATGCAAGGACTATGAAGTTTATTGCGACGCTTCTCGTCGAGGACTTGGAGCAGTGCTTATGCAGGAGGGAAGAGTTGTTTCGTATGCTTCACGACAACTTAAACCCCATGAGAAGAATTATGCTACGCATGACTTGGAATTAGCAGCCGTGGTGCATGCATTGAAGACATGGAGACATTTTCTCATCGGAAACCATTGTGAGGTGTACACGGATCACAAGAGTTTGAAGTACATTTTCACGCAGAAGGAGTTAAATCTCAGACAGAGGAGATGGTTGGAGCTCATTAAGGACTATGATATGAGATTGCATTATCACCCCGGAAAGGCTAACGTAGTAGCAGACGCGTTGAGCCGCAAGAGTCATATCAACAACATTAAGACAGGAGAGTTACCTCAGGAGTTAGCCGAGGACATACGTGAGCTATGTTTGGAGATAGTCCCAAGAGGCTATTTAGCGACATTGGAGATTCAGTCTACCTTGATGGAAAAGATCAGAGAAGCTCAGAAGACAGACAAGGAGATTGAAGAGATAAAGGAGAAGATGAGCAAAGGAAAGCTAAGGGATTTCGTGAGGATGAGCACGATACCTTATGGTTCGAAGACCGCATATATGTGCCAAATGATCCGGAGATCAGGAAGTTGATTTTGCAGGAAGCCCATGATTCACCGTACTCGATTCACCCAGGGAATACCAAGATGTATTTGGATTTGAAGAATACTTTCTGGTGGACAGGAATGAAGAAGGATATTGCGGAGTTTGTAGCAGTTTGTGATGTATGTCAGAGAGTGAAGGCAGAGCATCAGAAGCCAGCAGGATTGTTACAGCCATTGCCGATACCCGAATGGAAGTGGGATAAAATAGGCATGGATTTTATCACAGGATTACCCAGGACCCGTTCAGGCTATGACTCGATATGGGTTGTAGTCGACCGTTTGACGAAGGTGGCACATTTCATTCCAGTAAAGACCACTTATACCAGTGCTAAGTTGGCAAAGATATACATGACCAGGATCGTATGTTTGCATGGAGTTCCGAGGACCATTGTATCAGACAGAGGAACCCAATTTACCTCGAAGTTTTGGAAGCAGTTACATGAGACATTGGGAACCAGGCTGGAATTTAGTACAACATTTCACCCACAGACAGATGGACAGACCGAGAGAGTCAACCAGATTTTGGAGGACATGTTGAGAGCATGTGCGCTAGATTATGGATCTAGTTGGGACGACAATTTGTCATATGCAGAGTTTTCATATAACAACAGTTATCAAACCAGTTTGAAGATGGCCCCTTTCGAAGCTTTGTACGGAAGGAGGTGCAGAACACCGTTGCTATGGGACGAAGTTGGAGACCGTCAGTTGTTTGGACCAGATTTGATTAAGGAGTCTGAACAGAAAGTGAAGATGATTCGCGATAGGCTCAAGGTAGCCCAGTCCAGGTAGAAGAGCTATGCTGATTCTAAACGAAAGGAGACAGTTCACGAAGTCGGAGACCGAGTGTATCTTCGAGTATCACCCCTTCGAGGAGTGAAGCGCTTTGGAGTTAAGGGAAAGTTAGCGCCCCGGTTTATCGGACCATACAGAGTATTGGAACGTATGGGAGAAGTTGCCTACAAGCTGGAATTGCCCGAAGGATTGTCTAAAGTACATGATGTATTTCATGTTTCGCAGTTGAAGAAGTGCCACGCAGAGATGGCTGAGATACCACTGAGAGATACTGTGCCACTGGAAGCGATTCAGTTGGAAAGTGATTTGACTTATGAGGAGAAACCAGTTAAGATTCTCGAGTATGCCAGCCGAGTTACCCGCAGCAAGGTTATCAAGTTTTGAAAAGTTCAGTGGAGTCACCACACAGAAGATGAGGCCACCTGGGAGCGAGAGGAAGATCTACGGAAAAACCACTCCCACCTGTTTTCTAGCCAACCCGAATCTCGAGGGCGAGATTCATCTTAAGGGGGGTAGGTTTGTAACATCCCAAATTTTCAATTTGGAATGTTATACATAGAACATCATTGCATATCATGTTTTATTGCATTTTGACAAATCCTCGATAAATCCTAAGCAACTCAAGGACCCTCGGAGAGAGTTGGGGATTTTCTCGAATTTTCTTATTTGAATTTTCAAACGAGGATTGAGATTTTAATTATTTTTCTCTCCGGAAAAATATTTCATTTTTAAGATAAACGAGAGGAGAAAATATGACTTCTCCAAAACAATTGAAATACTGGAGGAAAAATGTTAAAATCATTAATTGGAATTTATTTGATTTTATTTGCAATTTTTATTGCATTTAAAAAATATGCATGTTTTTAAAATATTTATTTTTGATTAAAAAAATGTTCACCCTATTCTAGATTTTCGAACTAGACGGGGAAAATTTATTTCATATTTTTCTGCGTTTTATTTATTTTTCTACGCATTTTTCTTCGCGGAACTTTAAAAAAAAAAACGCGCCCGCGCGCCGACTGGGCCAAAGGCCCAGCCGACGGCCCGCCTCGCC
>NC_057814.1:194081010-194186103 GCF_018294505.1 Triticum aestivum
CGAGGTACTGCCACTGCCGTTTTGCGTTGACCGGTTTTTTTTTAAAAAACCCTTCGTTTAAAAAAAACCCTAGATCGGTTTTTTTCGGTTTTCTTATTTCGCGAGCGTTTACCAAACCGTTCGTTTTAACGAACACGTTCGTCGGTTTTTCTCTGTTAACGAACGTCCGTTCTTTAACCGTTCGTCCGTTTTTCTTTTTCGGCGGATTTTCTCATTATTTTCTCAGATTCGATTTCTGATCGAATCTTTGATTCTGTTTAACTTCTCGCTCGTTTATCGGAATCAGGTGATTCAAGTACCTAGAGTTTCGTCTCGAAATTCTCTTTCCGTTTAACCTACTCAAACAAGATTTTGCCACAGTGAAATTTGACCTAGATCCAGATTAGCAAACGAAGTTTCTTTCTTTCGCCGTTTGACTTTCGTTGTTTCTTTCGAGTTGATTCTTTTTGCAAACCGGAGTTCTTAAGTTGAACTTTCTGGTTGGATCTTTCATTCGAGTTTTACCTGTGCATTAGTTGAGTACTGATTGTATGCCTGTTTGTTTGCGATAGAGTACCCGGAGTGTGCCGCTTGTTACTTCGAATCGCTAGGTTTTGCGGATCATCAGCAAGGCAAGTAACACTTTGATCATACCCAGTTTTATTGCATTAGATCTATTTTTCTCAAACACATTGCATGGTTAGGATCTAAATAAACTGTGGGTATTGGGAAGTAGTTGAGGTAGTACCTATTGCCCTGTTTTCTTATCAAACCCTTGGGAGTTACTTCTACGTTGCTTTTATATTGCCATGCTATGCGTAGATGTGGATTGGGTTTGAGAGATATTCATGACAGATGTGAGTGTTTAATAATGGTTCAACTTAAGGTGGCAACTAAAACTCACATCTGGGTGGATTGAGGCACCTGGAGAACCCAGTGTTGTCTGTATGTATAAGGTCCGCCACCCAGGCTCAAAGGGATCATAAGATTATTCATGCTAGAAACTTCCGTGTGCAGCCGCAAGCTATTATGGGCTCTAGCATAGCTGAGTAGGTTACAAGATCTCTTGAAGAGGTGGACTAGCAGATGTAGGGGAAAGTAGGTGTACCGGTCCATCCGGAGTAAAGAGTGACTGTTTCTGAAAGACTGTGTCTCGGTCATCCGTTTCTCAAACATCATGCAGTGCGAGAATCAAGCGGAGGCGATCGAGTCTTGTGGGAAAAGTGCACAAACCTCTGCAGAGTGTACAAACTGATCATGATTAGCCGTGTCCCCGGTTATGGACAACTTGAGTATCTAGTACCTGGATTATCATTTGAATCTCATCACCGTGATACTTATAATTAATTTTGTTGGGTTAATGATGACACTTAATTGGGATTGAGTTGGAGGTACCTTCTCAATGTTTCAACCACCATGATAGTTAAATAAAATGTATTCCTTTGTAGTAGGATAAAATTGGCTTTTCGCAAAACTGTAACCATAGAGCTTTCCACCAGCCATATATGCATATAGTATAGCATTATCATTGTTTATTGTTCTCTAGGTGTTACATTGCCATCATATTCCATGTGCTGACCCGTTTTCGGGCTGCAACATTTCATGTTGCAGACTTTTCAGACGACGAGTAAGGTGCCTTAGGTCGTGGTCTTATACTCAGTGATGCCGCTGGAGTTGATGGACTCACTTATCTTCCAAGTCTTCCGCTGTTATCGTTATTAGATGGCCTTAAGCCATGTTTATCATACTTAGTCTCTTTGGAGATATTCGATGTAATAAGTGTGTGATTGCTACTCTGTTATAAATCCTCCATTTGTACTGTGCGTGTCAGCATTACTGATCCAGGGATGACACTGGTGCACAGCAGCACAGGCCATTTGAGGTCTGGTCGCTACAAATCTCCATCAATATCTTCAACAGCACCATCTCCTCTCAAACTCTAGTTCATCTCTTGTGTTCAATCTTTGTACCGGAACTATAGATTGGTGCTTGTGGGTGACTAGTAGTGTTGATTACATCTTGTAGTTGATTACTATATGGTTTATTTGGTGGAAGATCATATGCTCAGATACAATATGCTATTTAATACCCCTCTGATCTTGAGCATGATTATCATTTGTGAGTAGTTCTTGAGGTCATGGGAGAAATCGTGTTGCAAGTAATCATGTGAACTTGATATGTGTTTGATATTTTGATAATGTGTATGTTGTGATTCCCTTAGTGGTGTCATGTGAACGAAGACTACATGACACTTCACCATATTTGGGACTAAGGGAATGCATTGTGGAGTAGTTATTAGATGATGGGTTGCGAGAGTGACAGAAGCTTAAACCCTAGTTTATGCGCTAATCCGTAAGGGACCGATTGGATCCAAAAGTTTAATGCTATGGTTAGAATTTATTCTTAATACTTTTCTCGTAGTTGCAGATGCTTGCGAGGTGGTTAATCATAAGTAGGAGGTTTGTTCAAGTAAGAACAACACCTAAGCACCGGTCCACCCACATATCAAATTATCAAAGTAGCGAACACAAATTGAATCAACATGATGAAAGTGACTAGATGAAATTCCCGTGCACCCTCAAGAACGCTTTGCTTATCATAAGAGACCGTTTTGGCTTGTCCTTTGCCTCGAAAGGATTGGGCTACCTTGATGCACTTTCATTACTATTATCTTTACTTGCTCGTTACAAATTATCTTCCTATCAAACTGCTCTGTTACTTATAATTTCAGCACTTGCAGACATTACCTTGCTGAAATCCACTTGTCATTTCCTTCTGCTCCTCATTGGGTTTGACACTCTTACTTATCGAAAAGGCTAAAATTGATCCCATATACTTGTGGGTCATCAAGGCTCTTTTATGGCACCGTTGCCGGGGAGTGAAGCGCTCTTGGTAAGGAAAAATTATTACTATGTGCTAAAATTTATTGTCACTTGCTACTATGGAAAACAATCCTTTGAGGGGTTTGTTCAGGGTATCTTCACCTCGAGCGGAACCAGAATTAGTTACCCCTCAACCTACTGCACCTACTGAAAATATTGAATATGAAATTCCTTCGGGTATGATAGAACAACTGCTAGCTAATCCTTATGCAGGAGATGGAACATAACATCCTGATATGCACTTGTTATATGTGGAAGGAATTTGTGGATTATTTAAGCTTGCAAGTTTACCTGGGGCTGAAGTTAAGAAGAAGGTTTTCCCTTTATCTTTGAAGGGAAAAGCATTGGCATGGTATAGGCTATGCGATGATATTGGATCTTGGAATTGGAGTCGATTGAAATTGGAGTTTCACCAAAAAAATTATCCTATGCATCTAGTTCATCGTGATCGGAATTACATATGTAATTTTTGGCCTCGTGAAGGAGAAAGTATCGCTCTAGCTTGGGGGACTCTTAAGTCAATGTTATATTCATGCCCCAATCATGAGCTCTCAAGAGAAATTATTATTCAAAATTTTTATGCTCGGCTTTCTCATGATGATCGATCCATGCTTGATGCTTCTTGTGCTAGTTCTTTTATGAAGAAGACTATTGAATTCTTGTGGGATCTTTTGGAAAGAATTAAATGCAACTCTGAAGATCGGGAACTCGACAAAGGTAAAGAGTCAGGTATTAAGCTCAAGTTTGATTGTGTCAAATCTTTTATGAATACTGATGCTTTTCAAAAGTTTAGCTCTAAATATGGACTTGACTCTGAGATAGTAGTCTCCTTTTGTGAATCATTTGCTACTCATGTTGATCTCCCTAAGGAGAAGTGGTTTAAATATCACCCACCTATTAAAGAAGAAATTAAAGAACCGGTACTAGCTATTGAGGAAACTATTATTTATAATGTTGATCCAGTTGTTCCTACTGCTTATATTGAGAAACCACCTTTCCCTATTAGGATGAAGGAACATGCTAAAGTTTCAACTGTGGTCAACAAAAGTTATATTAGAACACCTAAATCTGATGAACAAATCAAAGTAGAACCTAGTGTTGCTATGGTTAAGGATCTAATATAGATGGGCATGTTATTTACTTCTTAACGAAGCTACTAGAATTACCAAACCCGAAAAAACGGATAATCATAGACTTGTTGTTGGCATGCCTGTTGTCTCAGTAAAAATAGGAGATCACTGTTACCATGGTTTATGTGGCATAGGTGCTAGCATAAGTGCTACTCCCTTTACCTTAAATCAAGAAATTATGAATGACATAGCACCCGCTGAAATAGAAGAAATAGATGCTACTATTAAACTTGCTAATAGAGACACCATCACACCACTTGGGATTGTTAGAGATGTTGAAGTCTTGTGTGGGAAAATAAAATATCCTACTGATTTTCTTGTTCTTGGTTGCCCATAAGATGATTTTTGTCCCATTATCTTTGGTAGACCTTTTTTGAACACTGTTAATGCTAAAATAGATTGTGAGAAACAAACTGTCGGTGTTAGCTTTGGTGATGAGTCTCATGAGTTTAATTTTTCCAAGTTTAGTAGAAAACCTCACAAAAAAGAATTGCCTAGTAAGGATGAAATTATTGGTCTTGCTTCTATTGTTGTGCCTCGTACTGATCCTCTAGAACAATATCTGCTAGACCATGAAAATGATTTACATATGCATGAAAGAAATGAAATAGATAGAATTTTGTTCGAACAACAACCTCTGCTTAAACACAATTTGCCTATTGAAACTCTAGGAGGACCTACTCCACCTAAAGGTGATCCTGTGTTTGAATTAAAACAAGTGCCAAACACTTTGAAATATGCTTATCTTGATGGGAAGAAAATATATCATGTTATTATTAGTGCTAACCTTTCAGAACATGAAGAAGAAAGATTATTGAAAGTTCTAAGGAAGCACCGAGCTGCTCTTGGATATACTCTTGATGATCTTAAGGGCATTAGTCCCACTCTATGTCAGCACAAGATTAATATGGAACGTGATGCTAAACCCGTTGTTGATCACCAACGTCGGTTAAATCCGAAGATGAAAGAAGTGGTAAGAATGGAAATATTAAAACTTCTGGAAGCAGGTATAATCTATCCTATAGCTCATAGTAGATGGTTAAGTCATGTTCATTGTGTCCCTAAAAAGGGAGGTATTACTGGTGTTCCTAATGATAAGAATGAACTTATTCCACAAAGAATTGTTACAGGCTATAGAATGGTAATTGATTTTAGAAAATTAAGCAAAGCAACTAGAAAATATCATTACCGTCTGCCTTTTATTGATCAAATTCTAGAAAGATTATCTAAGCACACAAATTTTTTCTTCCTTGATGGATACTTTGGTTTTTCACAAAATACATGTTTCTCAACCTGATCAAGAAAAGACCACTTTCACTTGCCCCTTTGGAACTCATGCTTATAGACGTATGCCTTTTGGTTTATGCAATGCACCTGCTACCTTTCAAAGATGTATGACTGCTATATTCTCTGACTTTTGTGAAAAGATTGTTGAGGTTTTCATGGATGACTTTTCTGTTTATGGGAATTCTTTTGATGATTGTTTAAGAAATCTTGATCGAGTTTTGCAGAGATGTGAGCAAAGAAATCTTGTCTTGAATTGGGAGAAGTGCCACTTTATGGTTAATGAAGGTATTGTTTTGGGCCATAAAATTTTTGGAAGAGGTATTGAGGTGGACGAAGCTAAGGTTGATGCAATTGAGAAAATGCCATGTCCTAAAGATATTAAAGGTATTCGTACTTTCCTAGGTCATGTTGGTTTCTATAGGAGATTAATCAAAGACTTTTCTAAAAAATTAGGCCTCTTACAAATCTTTTGCAAAAGGATATTCCTTTTGTTTTTGATGATGATTGTTTAGAAGCCTTCGAAACACTCAAGAAAGGCTTAATTTCTGCACCTATTGTTCAACCACCTTATTGGAACTTACCTTTTGAAATTATGTGTGTTGCTAGTGATTATGCTGTTGGCGTTGTTCTAGGATAAAGAGTTGATAAGAAACTAAATGTTATTCATTATGCTAGTAAAACTCTAGACATCGCTCAAAGAAATTATGCTACTATTGAAAAAGAATTTCTAGCAGTGGTGTTTGCTTGTGATAAATTTAGATCTTACATTGTTGACTCTAAAGTTATTGTTCACACCGATCATGCTGCTATAAAACATCTTATGGAAAAGAAAGATGCTAAACCTAGACTTATTTGGCGGGTTCTCTTGCTACAAGAATTTGAACTACATATCACGGATAGAAAAGGAGAATGTCCTTGATGACCCACTACCTATTGATGATAGTTCTCCTGATGAGCAGTTAGCTGCAATAAATGTTTCTCATAACACTCCCTGGTATGCTGACTATGATAATTACATTGTTGCTAAATATTTACCACCTAGTTTCACATACCAACAAAAGAAAAAAATCTTCTATGATTTAAGACATTACTTTTGGGATGACCCACATATTTATAAAGGAGTAGATGGTATTATTAGACGTTGTGTACCTGAGCATGAACAGGGACAAATCCTACAGAAATTTTACTCCAAAGCTTATGGACGGCATCATGCGGGAGACAGAACTGCTCACAAGGTATTGCAGTCTGGGTTTTATTGGCTTACTCTTTTTCAAGGATGCTCGTAAGTTCGTCTTATCTTGTGATGAATGTCAAAGGATAGGTAATATCAGTAAGCGTCAATAAATCCCTATGAATTATTCACTTGCTGTTGAACCATTTGATGTTTGGGGATTTGATTATATGGGACATTTTCCTTCCTCTAATGGGTATACACATATTTTGGTTGCTGTTGATTACGTTACTAAGTGGGTAGAAGCTATTCCAACTAGTAGTGCTGATCACAACACCTCTATTAAAATGCTTAAGGAAGTTATTTTCCCAAGGTTCTGAGTCCCTAGATATTTGATGACTGGTGGTGGTTCACACTTTATTCATGGTGTTTTTCGTAAAATGCTTGCCAAGTATGATGTTAACCATAGAATTGCATCACCTTATCATCCGCAGTCTAGTGGTCAAGTTGAACTTAGCAACAGAGAAATAAATTAATTTTGCAAAAGACTGTCAATAGGTCCTGAAAGAATTGGTCTAAGAAATTAGATGATGCACCTTGGGCTCATAGAATAGCATATAAAAATCCTATGGGTATGTCTCCTTATAAAATGGTTCATGGAAAAGCTTGTCATTTGCCTCTTGAGTTAGAACATAAAGCATATTGGGAAATCAAAGAACTTAACTATGATTTTAAACTTGCCGGTGAAAAGAGGTTATTTGATATTAGCTCATTAGATGAATGGAGAACCCAAGATTATGAAAATGCCAAGTTATTTAAAGGAAAAGTTAAAAGATGGCATGATAAAAGAATCCAAAAGCGTGAGTTCAAAGTTGGAGAATATGTTCTTTTGTACAACTCTCGTTTCATATTCTTTGTAGGAAAACTCTTCTCCAAATGGGAAGGACCCTATGTTATCGAGGAGGTTTATCGGTCTGGAGCTACCAAAATAAATAATGCCGAAGGTACTAACCCGAAGGCTATTAATGGGCAACAAATAAAATATTACATCTCAGGTACGCCCATTGTCGGGGATATACCCCGCGGCTTAACCCGGCCGAAAGTATAACCCGGCTAGAGCTTGGCGATTCACTAGCGACCCGCTTGGATCTTGTGGTTTATGATTCATTGGTAATCCGGCAGGTGGGTTAGAGGAGCGACAAGACCCGGTGGCCCAACGGGCGGTTCATGAAAGGCCGGTTCATACTATGGTGGGCCGGTTTACAGGGAAAGGCATAAGGAATATTTACCTTACAAGGAGTTAAGACCCAGACTTGTACCCGGTTTGTATTAGAAGGTAGACTAGTCCTAATCCTAATAGGACTCCACATGTAACCCGCCCCTTCAACTTATATAAGGAGGGGCAGGGCTCCCCAAAAGAGGGGGAGGCAAGAAGAAACAATCTCTAGGGCTAGACACAAAGAGCCGGTTTACCGGCGACTCTCTCATGAGCATAATGAGACCTAGCCACAAACAACATGTAGGGTTGTTACTGGATGATGTTTCCCGGGGCCCGAAGCTGTCTAAACCCTTGTCTTGTGTTGCATCTCTCGATTCCACTCAACCCCTCTCAAGCTACCACATAGATGCGTTGGCCTCGCGACTAAGTCCTCACACTAGGACATATGTCGTGACAATTCCACGATAGTTGGCGCCCACCGTGGGGCCTGACGCACGATGGTGTTGAGTTCTTGAAGGGATCTTTCACAGGTTTCAAGAAGTTCGTAATTTGCAGATTAAAAGAGCCAGATTGTGTCTGTATGCACCGTCAAACGCAGCCAGGCGATCCGTCGTGGCCGGATCGCTTTCCGTTGTATCCTCGCGAGAAGCCAAGTGCAAAGGGGATTTCATCAGTACGGATTAAGCTCATCAAATTACTATTGTTTTTGTCTGATTCGCCGAGTCGCCGCTGCCGCGTACAGGAGTTGCCGAGACTATTACCTGAAGCCGGATCGGTTTGTCTTTGTCAAATCTGGTTGCTATATGCCTACAAGGAATCTACCAGGAAGTTAACTCAAGAATTAAGGAAAGGAAAAAGGTGCTACACAGGGTTAGCACGTGAAGGCCAGGGAAGAAGACCCGCCATGCCTGTCCTTCTTCTTGGCCCGCGTATTAAGGCCGCCACCAACTCACCCCGAGCCGCCGTTGAATCGCCGGCCCGAGCCGTCCGGATCACCCCCGTCTCCGCCAGGTCACCGAGTCACCTCCACTGCTGCTGCTCTCGCCTCGGAATCCGCCTCGCCCTGGGCTGAGCCCCCGTTTGGCCTGTCAAATCATGCTATTAACCTGATGGTACGCACTAGCGGTTGGACTCCAGCGCTGGCTCGCCCGCGACCCCCAACCCGCTGGTGCCTCTACAACCCTCCGCCGGTCGAATAGTCGCGCCGGTCCTGCTTCTAAACCGCCCGCGCCACCTCGCGGGCAGCTTCGGCTGCTGCTGTGAATCACCCCGGCCGAATCACCTCCTCCGCTGACTACTACCTCGCTTCCACCACAGTTGTTGCCATGGTCTGCTTCAACCCAGGAGAACCTGCTCCACCGCTGTTGTCACTACTACTATGATCCGCCGAGCCAGCCCTCCGAGCCGGCTGCAACCCCGTCATGTCGAGCCGCTGACCGCCCCATCGCCGGGTTAACGGCCGCATCTGGAGCTACCGCCGTGGTCTAGTCATTTCGGCCACTCGAAGCATCGTGGTCTTCCTCCGCATCTGCTCCGAGTTAAATCTCTGTCTTGAGCCGCCGGGCACTGCCAAAACGCCCGTCTCTGCTGTATGGCCGCGGCCTTGTCTCGCCAAGTCGCTCTGGCCTCCTCTGTCGCAACCACAAGTCGCCTCTACTGGCCCCGCCGGGTTGCCGCTACAGCTTTGCCTCCCCTACGGCTGCCATCGGGCTATTCCCCGGGTCTTGAGCTGCTGCGTCAAGTTGCCATCACAGCCACGGCCACGGGTTTGCTGGTTTGCCTCCTCCGCTGCGCCTGGGGCCGCCTTTCCTGAAAACGCCTTCTATAGATATCTGCTAGAACTCCGAGCTCGTCATGGCCGTACCAACCTGTCTCGCCAAACCGACCGAATTGAACCGGCCCTGTCGCCGCGAGTCACCGTCCATGCACTGGATTAAGTTGCTCCCCAGCCGGCTCCAGTGTGCCGGCCCGGCATTGCCTCTAAACCGTCGCCGGACGGGGGATGGATTCGGACTCCGCCGTTGGTTGCCTGACTCCACGGCTGAGTTGTCGGTCTTCGTAGAGCCAGCGAACCGAGTCGCAGTCGTTCCCCGCCTCCGAGTTACTGCCGCCTTTGAGTCGACGCACCGAGCAGCCGTCGCCTTTGCCCACTTCGTCGTCTGCTTTGGGCTGCCCCAGTCGAGCCGCAACCGCCTCGCCGGTCTATCCCCTCGGCTCTGAACCGCCTGGCCGGATGACCTTAGCTTCACCTCTGCCATGACCCGCTGGCGTGTCTCCGTTGCTGCTTTGCATTTTGAACCGGTTACAAACTGCCTCGCCGGTGCCCTTCGGCCACTTAGTTCTTTTGCCTTAGAGCAATTTGAAGTCAACAGTTGCAGTGAGATAATTTTCGTAAAGATGCCTGCTATACTGCGGTGCCTCAGCTATCTGAAGGTGTTCTGGTGTTCCATGCTACAAGTGATAGAAAGCAAAGCTACAAAATATCTCTAGTTTTCACTTTGACGGTGGACAAGTACATCTATTTCTTGGAGAATCGCTGGAGATGAAGACAATTCATATCTAAAGTGCTACTACAAGTACTGCATCAGTCCAAAAAAGGAGTGTGGAGCATTACTATTACGATGTGCAAAAAATTCAAGTACAGATTATCTATCGACTATCATTCTTAAACATCAGGTGATATCCATCTAAATTTATCTTATTAAGCACTTATTGTTTTGGTCAAAAGGAACAATTACTCTGGTCAGTGATGTTTTTCGCAGGACCATTATTTGTTACAAAGGTGTCGCAAAGGGGCGCACGCCAACATTATTGCACTAGGGTTTATCCGTGCCATACTACTAGACGGATACGTGAGCAAGTCACCGCCCCCGCTTCATCAACACATGGGACTAACTAGTCGACCGCCCCCGCGGCCGATTCTCCCGCCCGCGCCGACTTACAACACCGTGGCCGACTCATCTGTCTATGCAGTCTCTGAAGCCGCTGTCGTATTTGTCGTCCGTCTCTCGCGGCCTGGTCTACATCAACACACCGGGCCGCACCTGTCTGCATGAGCTGTTTATTAAATATGAGCAAGTCACTGCTTGGGAAGTCCGGTTTTCTTCCGACAAATTGGAGGCAAATTATCATATATTATCAGCCGCCGTCTGCACTGGATGGTCCAATGGGCAGGCGCACAAGTCGCCGCCACTACAGTTTGGTTAACTTCAAATCATCAGTTGGAAGGAACCATTGGCCGAGTTGCTGACACGGCTCATACAAGATCATTTATAACCCGCCGCAGTCACCTCAACCTTATGTGGATTCACATCATGCTATCAACACCAATGATATACGACTTATGCCGGTTTATATCACGATCAAAATATGGAGAATCTCAAGCCAACTCCTCGAGTCGCCTTGAGACTCGGGGGCTACAATGATATGACTCAGAGAATGTTGCCGGTTTTCAGTGAATTCAAGAACCCCAGGACGTTGGAGGGAAAGATAACCCGGTCCCGGAGGCTACTACCATATTGATGAAAGTTTGAAGGCCGTCAGAAAATTTCCGGTTCAAAATGAAGATTCCGGTTTAAAATCCGGTTCAAGGGAAAAATGTCTCCCACAAAGCTCTGAAGCTCTCAAATCCGGTTTAAGAATTTCCGGTTCAAAAAGAATTAATCCCTCGCAAGATTCGAGTTTAAAGGCCGTCAGAAAATTTCCGGCTGAAGATTCCGGTTTAAAATCCGGTTCAAGGGAAAGATGTCTCCCGCAAAGCTTTGAAGCTCTCAATATCCGGTTCAAGAAGAAATATCTCTCGCAAAGTTCGAGTTCTCAGAAAAGTTACATGGGAGCTTCTGTTTATAAAGCGGAGTCGGTTTACCCCTTGATTCAGCTTATCAAAGCTTTATACAATATCACTTGGAGGCTTGGTCATATCCAAACCATAGCTACACCTCTTGATCAGCGCAATGCCACAACATCACTTGGGGGCTTGGTCGTATCCGAACCATAGCTACACCTCTTGATCGGCGCAATGCCACAACATCACTTGGGGGCTTGGTCGTATCCGAACCATAGTCACGCCTTCTTGATCGGCTCAAAGCCAAATCAATCCGGGGCCAAAGAGAGTGTTGTAAAACAACAACTCAAACATAGGCACTCACCGAGCACAGCTCAAAATGTTAGTTGGGGATTCTTTGCTGTCGAAATGAACAAAGAATCTACACTTGTAATAGGCTATCAAGCCATGGCTTGGAAGCCTGGTGTATACACCTAAAACCCCGGGTTAGCCTGCCTTTTTAAGTAAGTTACTCCGCCCAGGTAAACCTGGTATGACCCATCGAACTTTGACAAGTTACTCTGATAAGACCCTGAATTTGTCAAGTTAAAATGATGTTTGGTTAAGGATTGAGGGCCATCTTAAAAGGCTTTGCAAAATGGTTTAACTCAGTGGCCTGGCAGCCCATGAAAAGCCTCGAATTTGGGGCCTGGCAGCCCGTGAAAAGCCTCGACTACAAGTTTTCATTTGCTTTTTGCCAAGTTTTTCTTTCTTTTGATAAGAATTATGAGGTTTTTTGATAAACCGGTGTTCATCAACCCGGCTCGGCTTTCAACTACAAGTTGTCAGTACATGATCAGTTATAATCCGGCGCTTATTAACCCGGTCTGGTTTTGACTATAAGTCGCCAGTATTGAATATGGATAAACCGGTGTTTATCATAAACCGGCACAGTATGAAAGGAGTTATCATTACTCAAGATTGGGGTTATCACTCTTACTACAAAAAGTTGGTAAACCAACGATGTGATTCAATGTCACAGGTATTATATATTACATATTTGATTATTCTTAAATGCAGCCTTGGTTATAAACCCGGGTTATATGTTGGGCATTATGACCCGTCCGGCGACAAACCGCCAGGACACTTTAAACTTCTTGTATGCAGAAACAGGTTGAATAAAGGATGATTATAAATCACCGGCGTTTATTAACCCGGCCTGGCTTTCGACTATAAGTCACCAGTATGATGATAAATTATCCAGTGTTTATTAACCCGGACTGGCTTGGGATTATAAGTCGTCAGTATATATTTGGATTGCGCCATTGAAATCATGCGCTCATAAATCATTGGATTATATAATTCAAATCTTCAAATAGCCAACATGGCTGGATTTTTATTATGGTTATCAATAACAAGTATTATGATTAAGGTTTTCAAAGTCGCTTTAGCGCAATGGCTATTATATTATCAATGGATATGATTTATTCTACAATTGAAGAAATAATCCCGAGTCGCTACAGGCTTACGACCCGGCACTTGGGGGACTATATTATTCAAGTTGAGATTACATCAAATATGCAAGTCTCATGTCGCTGCAAGCATGCACCATGACACTTGGGGGCTAATGCAAAGTAATTTTTTGCTCACCTTATTGAAGACCCGACTCATCACAGTGTAATGAGCCGACCCTTGGGGGCTATCAATTGCTCCCGTCAACAATTCAAGGTACACAAGTTTTAAATCCATTATATTGAAGGGTCCACTCCTTAGTTGGTAAAGCACAAAGCTCTTAACCTTGTGGACGCAGGTTCAAGCCCCATGATGGGAGTTACATTATATGATGTTATTTTCATTGAAGTATATATCAAAGTCCCAGCTCAGTATTACCTTAATGACCCGGCCCTTGGGGGCTACACATCACTGCTGAAATCTGCATGATTATATTTACGAAGTCCTTGCTCATTATTTGCATAATGACCCGGCCCTTGGGGGCTACACTGGTTGAAGTTTTTATGAGCATCAGGGAATTACAAGTCCCAGGTTGCTGCAAGCATGACAACCCGGCACTTGGGGGCTACATAATATGGAATATTCAGTTGTGACTAGTTACTGAGATGAACAATCCGGATTTCTTCAAGGTTGCAACATCTATATTGAAACAAGTCTTCAGCTATTACTATGTTCTCCTCTTAAGACTTGGGGGTTACAGGTAATATGCATATAAAGGAGGAACATCTTCAGATTCTCAATTTTGGGCAAATCAGGAAGATTAATTGTGTGACCCGGCGTTGGAAACAATCATAACCCGGCGTCTATAAACGGTCATGACCCGGGATCATCAGTTTTTATAACCCGGCAATTTTGGAAATGATAAACCGGCAAGTTCTACATTTTCAAGCCGGCGGATATCAGTTGAATATTTGAAGACGAATATTTTTGTCAAATCGAAGCATTGAAGGCCGATTCAAATGGATTCTTTATTTACAAAATATTTTCTACAAGCAAATTGATTATGATGCTGGTCTATTGACTCGGATTTTTCAGAAGGAAGAGATGACAAGGACTTAAGGATGATCAAATGCTGGTTTATAAGAATATTTAAACCGGAGCACAACCCGCCAAATTTGTTCTTGTGTTTATGTTGCAGATCAGTTTAACATGGATAAATCCAAATTAAACTAGGGGCTAATGTTGGGGATATACCCCGCTGCATAACCCGGCCGGAAGTATAACCCGGCTAGAGCTTGGCGATTCACTAGCGACCCGCTTGGATCTGGCGGTTTACGTTTCATTGGTAATCCGGCAGGCGGGTCAGAGGAGTGACAAGACCCGGTGGCCGAACGGGCGGTTCATGAAAGGCCAGTTCATACTATGGTGGGCCGGTTTACAAGGAAAGGCATAAGGAATATTTACCTTACAAGGAGTTAAGACCCGGACTTGTACCCGGTTTGTATTAGAAGGTAGACTAGTCGTAATCCTAATAGGACTCCACATGTAACCTGCCCCTTCAACTTATATAAGGAGGGGCAGGGCTCCCCAAAAGAGGGGGAGGCAAGAAGAAACAATCTCTAGGGATAGACACAAAGAGCCGGTTTACCGGCGACTCTCTCATGAGCATAATGAGACCTAGCCACAAACAGCATGTAGGGTTGTTACTGGATGATGTTTCCCGGGGCCCGAAGCTGTCTAAACCCTTGTCTTGTGTTGCGTCTATCGATTCCGCTCAACCCCTATCAAGCTACCACATAGATGCGTTGGCCTCGCGACTAAGTCCTCACACTAGGACATCTACCGTGACAATTCCACGACACCCATTAATGTTGAAAGTAATATTATCCAAACTATGACACCGGAAGAACACATAAAAGATACCTTTTGGAACACTCCAGAATCGTGAAAAGAGGAGGTACGTGATACGGTAAGTAAACAGACTCTGAAAAATCCGCAATAATATTTTTTGTCAGTTTTGGAGTATAAAAAAATTAGGAAAATAAGAAACTAGTAGGAAGGTCACCCTGGTGGGCACAAGACTCCAGGGCGCGCCTGGCTTGCCAGGCACGCCCAGGTGGATCGTGCCCACCTCGGGTACCTTCCGGACTCTGTTTTTCCCCGTTTGCTTGTTTCCCAAGATAAAAAATCTTTATATACCCCCCGAACCTGTTGACCACCGTATCACGGAGAAATCTTCTGTTTTCATTTCTTGCTATTTTCTGCCAGATCCAATCTACCATGGCCGCCTCAAGCTCCTCCAAGGACAAGTTCTTCAAGAACGTCATCAACCCATATTTGCGGGAGGTGGTGCAGCACCCTCAAGTCATCTAGATGCATGAGGGGGTGCTTCACATCCGCGATGTGCAAGGTCCCAAAGGGACAAGAACCATGGAGGCCAGGCTTGAAGCTATGGAGCAGGAGGTCTTCCGGTGTAAGGGGAAGGTGGAACATGGACTCAATGCCAATCACCTCATGATCGTGGACTACAACCGTGATCTCAAGGTGGATGGCAAGTCCATGAAGTACATCGTCTTCACCTTCAACGAGCAAATCAACTTCCTCCAAAGCCAGATCTACGATCTCCAAAACCAAGTCTTTGAATATGAGGTGAGGTTTAAAGGTATGAGTTTGGCTGCCAGTTGCAGGACTCGTGAGACTCACTCCTCCTCTTATGATGGTGGACCTCTTCCATGGAAACCTGAGGACAAGATCGCCTCTACCTCATCATCATCACCTTCTTCTTCATCACCAAAAGAAAATTGAGTATCGGGTATGGGCACTCCCCTTGGCCTCCGCCAAGCTTGGGGGAGGTGCCCCGGTATCGTATCACCCCCACTATATCTTGCCTTTACTTATTTTAGTTTGATCTTTTACCTTATTAGATGAATAAAGTTTAGTTCGATCCTTTCTTTTTGAGAGTTTGCTTAGTTATCTATCTTTGTAATCATGTGCGAGATATATAATAAAGTTTAGTTTGAGTTTTTGCTTTCTTTAATTTCATGTTCCAATAAAAAGAAAGGAAATAAATGAAAAAGATCATATGCTAATCTTATGGTAGGTTGTCGGGTGGTAGGTGCGACATATGCCAACGGGTGGCTTATCATTGTGGGAGCCAGTAAGACATCGCCGGTGCCTGGAAACGGGATAAGGCGAAGACATGCACGCCGGCGAATCTTACCCAGGTTCGGGGCTCTCCGTGGAGATAACACCCCTAGTCCTGCTCTGCGGGGTCTCCGCATGATCACTAGATCAACACAAGTAGCTACAAGTGCTCCTTGAGTTGTTTGGCTAGAGGAGGAAGAAAGGCAAGGCTAGCTCTCCTCTTCCCTCTACGTGGTGGCTAAAACTATCTTAGAGATCCACCCTTTGCATGGGTGCCCTGGGGGGTTTATATAGGCCTACCCCCCAGGGATATAATGGTATTGGATGCGGGCCCAGCCGTCAGTGTCTGTGCTCGCCGGCTTCTCCGCCGGCCGCTGGGGCTCGCCGACTGGTGGGTCCCGCCGGCTGCCGGCCTCTTGGTTGACAGACCGGCCCCACCGCCCGGGGGCTTTGTCGGTGGCTGGTTACTATTGCCTCGCCCCTGATGACGAGGGCTTGGTCGAGGTAAGCGTGACTACAGTGCCGCCGCCTGGCGGGCTCTCACTGTAGCCTCACCTCGTCTTGTCTCCTTAATAATGCACATACTTCGAGGGAGGGAGGTAGCCGGCTATTGGGAGCCAGCTACGCCTCAGGCCGACTAGGGGAGGCCGGGCCGCCTTCGAGCGTCTCTCTGGCTGAAGGGGCCCGCCGCCCGCATGCCATACTGGCGCCTGTCGTGGGTGACGTCGCGGTCAACATGGCAACAATGCCGCGCCGGATGGGGGATGGCTGACCCGTAAGACGCACTGTGGCCATGCATGCTCCGGGATTCGGGGGTGGCAGGTTGTACTGTGGCGACGCCCCGTCTCATCACCGTTATGTGGGCGCAGCCCTGGTGGGTGCAGTCTTGGCCGGCTTCCGGGAGTCGGTCTTCTTGTGGCTGGCTTCTGGGAGTCGGTCTACTTACGGCCGGCTTCTGGGAGTCGGCCATCTTATGGTTATCTTCAGGAAGGTTTTTGGAGGTCGGGTCGCCTTCTGGTAGTCAGCCTGTGAGATAGCCGACCAGGGGAAGGCGGCCCTATGTTTTGGATACTTGAAGGCCCAATCGGCCTGATAATTTTTCAGAGAGCCAGGGGGAGTCGGTTAGGCTACCCGTGGCCATTTAATCCGACAGTAGTCCCCGAAGCTGGTTGGGCTTCGAGGCTGAGAAGAGGACGAGAAGCTCGGTCAGCTTCCTATCTTGAAGAGCCATCAGCTAGGAGCCGGCTTCGGTTGGGTACGCCATCTTGGCGAGATTTTGAAGTCTGAAGGCGGGAGTCGGTTGGCGCGCACGCCGGGTTGCGGGCCGGCCGCTCGCCGCCCGCGTACCACGTGGCACCCTCCGGCTGAAAAAAGCCTGCCAACCCACGTGCGCGACGGGATGTCGCCGCAGGCCGGGGGCCCATCACTCCCACGCCTAGGCCCAGACGCGGATTCTCTGTGGCCCAAAGCGGGCCGCACGCCTTCCGGCGGCAGTTTCTGCACGTCGTTAGGGCGCAGTAATCGCGGAACGTGGGGGAGTGGACGCAGTTAATCCCACGTTCCCCTCCACGCCTCGCCTCCTCAGCTTCGCCGCACGAGGCTATAAGTAGGGGGAGGAGGGGGAACGGCAGGCGCTCGCACGCTCCCCTCGCTCCGCCATTTTCTTCCTTTCCTTCTCCGCTGCAGCAGCCCTTCGCTGCCGCGCCGTCCCTCTAGTCTTCGCACTACCCCGCAGCTTCGCCGCCGCGGGGCCGTGATTTCACCGTCACCGCGCCCTTTCTCGCCAGCTTCTTGCCGTCATGCAGCACGGCGGAGACTGGGATGGCTCCAACGTCCACGCGGACCACATCGACTTCCTTCGCAAGATGCGGCGGATGCCCGGCGAGGACCAGGTGTGGGTCCGTCTTGCGCCGAAGAAGGAGATCACGCTGTCGCCGGAGGAAGGCGAGCGGGTAATCTTTTGCTTGCACTTCCTGCGCGGCCTCGGCCTGCCCACGAGCGCCTTCTTACGCTCCTTCCTCGAATTTTATCAGCTCCAGCCGCACCACCTCACTCCAAACACGGTGGTGCTGCTGTCCGCCTTCGTCACTCTGTGCGAGGGCTTCCTCGGCGTCCTTCCCACCCTCGAGCTCTGGGGGGAATTCTTCCAATCCAAGCGTGGCACCCGCATGCAGGGCGTGCCGGCTCAGAGCGGTGCCTTCATCGTGGTGCGGAGGCCGGCAGCCGTCAACCCCTTCCCTGCCATCACGCTGATCCAGTCGGTGAAGCTCTGGCAGAAATCGTACTTCTACGTGAAGAACATCACCCCGCAAGGCGACTACGTCAATTTGCCGGCTTACGTAGCCGGCCCGCCGGCTGGGAGGCGGCCCCAGTGGTCCTATCGGGCCAGGACGCTGTCGCCGTCGCCTGACTCCGGGTAATGATCCAGTCCGAGGGCCTGACTGGGTCCGACCTGCTGGCCGCCTTCGTGGTGCGTCGGGTGCTCCCACTTCAAGGCCGCCCTCATTTGATCAGTCAAATGAGCGGCCAACTCGATCCGAGTCAGATTTGCACCAAGGAGATGCCTCATGACGAGGTGGCTCATATGGTGAACTATCTCGCGAACTACAAGCTCTCCGCAGAGTGGCAGTTTGGCAAGGTGCCGTACTCCCGTACCAATCCCCCGCCTATGGTATGCTTTCTTTATCTTCTCTTCTTTTAGTTTTGTCACCAAGTTTTTCTTGGCCGACTCTGACCAGTCGGCACATCTTGGCAGAGCCCTCTCCTTCGACCCGCGGCCGGGACAGCGGGGGCGGATCGCCAATTTCTCCCCGACCGGGCGGAGCATGACTTGGAGGACCCCGACTTGGGGGTGGCCGCCATGGACAATAACACCGAGGCAGGAGGCGGCGAAGCAGGCGGCTCCGAGCTTGGAGCCAGCTTCGACGACTGGCCGGAGGACGACGCGGCGGAAATCGTCCCGTGCCGCTAGCCGGCGTCCGACCATGGCGCGGGTTCCTCCGCCGCGCCGCCTGCTCGAGGCGGCGCGCAGAAGCGCCGGGCCGCGTCGGGCTTGTTCGGCAGTCGGCCGAAGAAGCCCAAGAGCGGGGCGGCGGCGACCAGGCGGGATGAGGCGGCCGCGAAGGCGGCCCGCTTCCGCAAGGTGGTGAAGCAACCACAAACGATTTCGGCGTAAGTGTATATTCTCTTGCATATTCCTTCATCTTTTCTTGTCAATTTCTGAATCCTTGTCTTGTCTCATTAAACAGGGCTCCGCTCTCTGTTGAGCGGATCGCTGCCGCCTCCGTGGTTGGATCGTCTGGAGGATCCGCAAATACCCGCCGCGTGGACCCTCGTGCCGAGCTTCAGGCGGCAACGGAGCGGAATGCGCGGGAGGCGCGGGAGGAGCGGGAGGCGGAGGAGCTGAGGGCGGCCGCTGCCAAGGCGGCGCAGGAGACGGCGGAGGAGTCGGCGAAGGCACAAGCCGACGCGGCGGCCAAGGCCCAGGCGGAGTCTGCAGCCGTAGCGGCAGCGGAGGGGGCCTTGCTTGTCACCCCCCTGCGTGTCGCGGCGCCCGAGATCCCGGAGCCCCCGCCGGAGGAAGCCGGCGGCGACCTGCCGGGGATGGAGAGGGAGGAGGACGACGTCGTCGTCCGGGAGAGGGAGGCGGCACCGCCATCACCGACTGGGGCGGACCGAGGTGGCCGACTTGACGCGCCGCCCGTGCGGCCGGCTGGAGGTGAGCCGGCTGCGAAGACGGACCTGGTGGTCCGATCGTCATCACGCCAGCGCGCGGGGAAGGCGACTTCGGCGCCGGGCTCTAGCTCGTCGACCTAGGATCTGGAGATAGCCAGCGCCAGCTCGGGGTGGACGCCGGGTGGCGGGACGGCCGTGGTGAACGTGGCGGCGCAAGAGGTCCGGAACCGGCTTCAGTCCCAAGCCGCCGTGCTAAGGCAGTACAATGATGAGTTCCTCGCGACACGGGCGGCTATTCGGGTGAGCCTTCCCGCTTTTCTGTTTCTTGATCTTGCTCTCTTCCGTGGGGGCGCGTCAGCGCACCCACTGGGTGTAGTCCCCGAGTTCCGAGTCGGCTGCTGAGCAGGCGGCTTGAAACTTCTTAGTAGACTTTGATTGCTTATCTTGCTCTTGTTCGCTTCTCTGTCCGACTTGCAGGACTACCACAACCTCCGTGCGGCTATCTTCAACTCCCAGGCTCGGGAGCTGACCCAGAAGACTGCTGATCTAACTGAGGGCCGGAGTAAGTGCTTCATCTTTTATCTCACGTGGGGGCGCGTCAGCGCACCCACTGGGTGTAGTCCCCGAGATTCGGGCCGACTGCTGAGCAGTCGGGTCGGATCTTTCCTGACGACTTCTTTCTTATTGCCTTTTTCTTCTTTGCCATATCTGCAGAGGCCAATGCCAGCATGAGGGAGCAGCTGGGTGGGACCCAGACCGCCCTTCGCACCAAGGAAGCCGAGTTTGACACCTTGGTTCAGGAGCGTGACCGCCTGGTCAAGAGGCTGGCCGACCAGGAGGAGAGCCACAAGGCGGCCCTAAAGGCGGTGCAGGACAGCGAGGCCGCCCTTCAAGCCGAGTACGAGACCGAGGCGGCGAGCTGGGCCGAGGCAAGGCAGTCGCTGATCAGCGGCTATGGCTAGATCGAAGACTTGGTCGACGGTAGGCCGCCCTCTTCTTCGTTTCTTGCTTGCTTCTTGCCATTTAGTCCATTCTCTGACTTTGTGTTTTTTCTCTTTCTTTCTTTTGCAGAGTACTTCCCTGGTTACTCTACCGCCGCCAACTAGGTTGTCGAGGCCCACCGCGAGGCACGAAGGCAAGCCGGTGTGGAGATCGCGCCGAATGCTCGTCGGTCGCTTGAGGAGCAGCTTCTGGCGATCCAAGCCCGCCTCCAGTCGGCTCACCGCATGCTCCGCCGTCTTCAACGCGTTGGGGCGCAAGTGCTGGCCGCCCTCTGGCCTGGCGAGGCGGTTCCCCGTACCCCCAGTCGGACTGCTGACTGGCTGGATGTAGCGGTTGGCCGCTTCGAGGCCTGGAAGGCTTCTGCAGCTCGGTCAGGCGCCAGGCGGGCGCTAGAGTTCGTCAAAGCCTGGTATCCTGAGTTGAGCTTGGACCAGCTGGCCACCTGGCGGCAGGAGGCTAACGAGGAGTTGGAGGCGGTGCGGCCGGCTATCATCCAGCACGCTTCGGCAATCGCCGACTACACCGACACCAGCGCCTTTGCTCCTGAGGTGGATGATAATGGCATTGCTCAGCCGGAGGAGTGGTTCGGGCTGAACCTGGCGGATGGTGAGGACTCGGCGGAGGAGATTGACTCCAGCGACGAGGGCGAAGAGGAGGAGGGAGAGGATGGTGAAGACGCCGTGCCAGATGGTGGAGCAACCGGCCAGCCTCAACTTGATCGTGCCTCCAGCAACGAGGCGCGTGCGAACGCGCCGCCTAGAGCCAGCGATGATCAAGCCGAGACTCGCCAGCCGGCCACTCCTCCAGCCGGCACTGCCGTCTCCACCGACCAGCCCGGCTCGCCTATTGCGCCCTTAGTCTGATCCGCCATCTTTGCTTTCCTGTTTATTGCTCTTCGAACAATATTTTGTTAAGTTTGTGCAGTTCCACCCACTGGGGTGTATTCAAATTATGTTGACTGCCGGCCTGTTGAAGGCCTTATGTGTAAATATAATCATGCATGTGTTTGGCTTCCGATTGTTCTTGCTTTTCATCCATTGGCTGTTTCCTTTGCCGCCCTCCCTTGGTTGCCGCCTTTCCAGCCGGACAGCTGCTCTGCAGTCTGTGGCTGGAGAAGTGCTTGGCCGGTTGGGAGGGCAAGTACTCTAGCTTTCTTGGATTGTAGCGAAGTGACTGGGAAGCCGGCCAGCCGATAGGTGTGGTGGGAGGCCGGCTTGTGTTATATAGGTTCGTTAGTCCTTAGCCGTTTTTCGTGTGGGCATCCTTTCCCGCCTTTGGCTCTTGCCAGTCGGACAGTCGGTTCTTCGAGCTGCGACTTTCAATAAGAGAGGGCTCGGGTGCCGGCACACTACTTGTCTGACTTCAGGTAGAACTTTTAATATAACTCAAGGCGGCCAGTCCCCGGGCCGACTAGTCGAACCCGATGCTAAATAGAAAATCAAATGTAATAGTACATTCATGGGTATGACACTCGTCATTCATATATAAAAGAGGGTAGTCCCCGAGTGCGCCTCGGGGGGCCCGTTGTCTTGTACTTAATACAAAAAGGTAGCGTGATACATACTTCTTTTAACTGTAAAATCTTCTCAGGAGATTGGCGTTCCATGGTCGTTCCGACTCCTTGCCGGAATCATCCCTCTTGCGTGCCTTCGGCTTCTATGCGTCGATCAGGTAGTAGGAGTCGTTGCCTAGGGCCTTGCTGATGACGAATGGGCCTTCCCAAGGGGCCGAGAGCTTGTGCTGGCCGGCTGTTCGCTGGATCAGCTGGAGCACAAGATCACCTTCTTGGAAGGATCTTGGCTTGACCTTCCGGTTGTGGTAACGGCGCAAACCCTGTTGGTAGATGGCGGACCGGCTGAGTGCTAACAGCCGGCCCTCTTCCAGCAGGTCGACACCGTCTTCTCACGCTTCCTTGGCCTCCGCCTCTGTGTACATGGTGATCCGAGGCAAGTCGAACTCGATGTCAGTTGGGATGACAGCCTCGGCACCATATACAAGGAAGAAAGGAGTGAAGCCGGTTGACTTGTTTGGGGTAGTACGCAGACTCCAGAGGACAGCCGGCAGCTCATCGAGCCAGCGGCCGGCCATACGCTCCAGTGGTACGACCAGTCGGGGCTTGATGCCGGAGAGGATGAGGCCGTTTGCTCGCTCGACCTGGCCGTTTGACTGCGGGTGGGCAACGGACGCTAAGTCCAGTCGGATGCCCTGTGTCGCGCAGAAACGTGCCAGTGCTCCCTTGGCAAAAGTCGTGCCGTTGTCGGTGATGATGCTGTGTGGTATACCATACCGAGTGGTGATATCTGCGATGAATGTCACGGCAGTCGGCCCGTTCAGCTTCTTGATTGACTTCGCTTCAATCCACTTGGTGAATTTGTCCACGGCGACAAGCAGATGTGTCATGCCGCCGCGGGCTGTCTTGAATGGGCCCACCATGTCCAGCCCCCAAACGGCAAAGGGCCAGGTGAGGGGGATGGTCTTGAGTGCAGAAGCCGGCAGGTGTTGCTTAGAGCTGAAGACTTGGCATCCTTTGCAGCATTTGACTAATTCCTTGGCGTCTTCCAAAGTAGTCGGCCAGAAGAAACCATGGCGGAAAGCTTTGGCGACAAGTGATCTTGAGGCCGCGTGGTGGCCGCATTCGCCTTGGTGGATATCCTTGAGGATTACTATGCCCTTCTCTGGCTCGACGCAGCGCTGGAAGACTCCAGTGACACTACGCTTAACAAGTTCTCTGTTTATTATTGCGTATGCTCCGGATCGGTGTTGAACTAGTCTTGCCGAGATCTCATCAGTCGGCAGCTCTCTGTTTACTAGGAAGTTGAGGATGGGCTGGGCCCATGATGGAGCTGTGACTTCTTCTGTTGTCAGTACGGCTACTGTGACCCGGGTTGGTGGGTTGGGTGGTGAAGAGTTGGAGTCGGCCACCGCCTGTTGTGTCGTTGCAGTCCCCGGGCCAACTGCTGCAGTCCCCGGGCCGAGTGCTGCAGTCCCCGGGCCGGCTTCTGAAGTCCCCGAGCTGGGTGCGACTACGGCAGTCCCCGGGCCGCTTGTCGAAGTCCCCGAGCCGCCTGCTGGGTTCCCCAAGTCGGATCCGACTGCATCAGGGGCAGGCGGTACGAAGATGGAGTCCGATTCTGGAGACGGCTTGACAGACGGTTTGAGGAGGCGTTGGAGAGAGACGCCGGTTGGTATAGCTTGTCGGGTGGAGCCGATCCGTGCCAGGGCATCTGCTTGCTCGTTGTTGGCCCGTGGCACGTGGAGGAACTCGCACCCTTCAAAGTATCCGCTGATTTGCTGGACGAGGAATCGATAGCTCGCCATGTTTGCGTCCTTGGCATCCCAGTCGCCAGATGACTGCTGGACCACCAAATCCGAGTCGCCATAACACAGGATCCGGCGTATGCCGAGTTCTTTGGCTAGCCGGAGCCCGTGTATGAGCGCCTCATACTCGGCCACATTGTTGGAGGCGGCAAAATGAATTTGCAATGTGTATCTGAGCTTGTCGCCCTTGGGAGAGGTGAGGACGATGCCGGCTCCCAAGCCGGTGCGCATCTTGGATCCGTCGAAGTGCATCCGCCAATGAGTGGAGTCGGGAGCCGGCGGTAGGTACTGGGTCTCGGCCCAGTCGACAAGGAAGTCGGCCAATGCTTGGGACTTGATGGCGGTGCGGGGCTAGTAGAAGATCGTGTAAGGAGCCAGCGCAATGGCCCACTTAGCCACCCGGCCGGATGCATCCCGGCTGCCTATGATCTCGGCAAGTGGGGCAGTGCATACGACCATGATGGGATGCTCTTGAAAGTAGGGCTTTAGCTTCTTGGCGGCGAAGTACACTCCATAGCACATCTTCTGGAAATGCGGGTAGTTTTGCTTCGAGGTGGACAGTACTTCGCTCAAATAATATACCGGCCTCTGGACTAACTGAGCTCGGCCTTCTTCTGGGCGTTGGACCACGATGGCTGTAATGACCACTCGACTAGTCGCAGCAATGTAAAGGAGCATGGGCTCTTTCTCAGTCGGCGCTGCCAGGACAGGCGGTGTGGTCAGCATCTTCTTCAACTCATGGAAAGCTTGGTCTGCTTGGTCATCCCACTCGAAGTGGGTGGACTTCTTCATGAGTCGGTACAGGGGGAGAGCCTTCTCCCCTAGCCGGCTGATAAAGCGGTTTAGGGAGGCCAGGCACCCGATAAACTTCTGAACGTCTCGCAGCTTGGTAGGAATCTCCATTCTCTCTATGGCCTTGATCTTCACTGGGTTGCACTCAATGCCGCGTTCGGAGACCAAAAAGCCTAGCAGCTGGCCGGCTGGTACTCCGAACACACATTTCTCAGGGTTAAGCTTGATCTGAAATCGGCGCAAGTTGGCAAATGTTTCTCTGAGGTCTTCTAGCAGGGTGCCGTGCTTCTACGTCTTCACCACAATATCGTCTACATAGACGTGGGCATTTCTGCCGAGTTGCTTGAGGAGGCATTTCTGCATGCAACGCTGAAAAGTGGCACCGGCATTTCTCAAGCCGAATGTCATAGTCAGGTAGCAGAAATCTCCGAATGGTGTGATGAAGGCGGTCTTCAGGCGGCCGGCTGGGTCCAACTTGATCTAGTGGTAGCCTGAGTAAGCATCCAAGAAACTCAACAGCTCGCATCCGGCTGTGGAGTCTATCACTTGATCGATCCGTGGTAGGGCAAACGGATCTTTGGGGCGGGATTTGTTGAGGCTGGTGTAATCTATACACATACGCCATTTATTGTTCTTCTTCAACACCAAGACCGGGTTGGCAAGCCACTCTGGAAAAAACACCTCCATAATGAAGCCGGCTGCCAGGAGCCGGGCTATCTCTTCTCCTACGATCCTTCTCTTCTCCTCCGACAGTCGGCGGAGAGGCTGCTTGACTGGTTTTGCGTCTGCTCGGACGTGTAGCTTGTGCTCGGCGAAATCCTTCGGAACACCTGACATGTCCTTTGGGGACCATGCAAAGATGTCCCGATTCTCACGGAGGAAGTCGACGAGCTCGCCTTCCTATTTGCTGTCCAGGTTTGCACCAATGACAGCAAACCTCTCCGGGTTCTCTGGGTCCAGAGGTATCTTCTTTGTTTCCTTGGCCGGCTGGAAGGAGCCCTGAGCATCATATTCCTTGGGGTTGGGGGACAGGGCCGGCTGCTTGCCGGCCATGCCCACGACTCGGTCCAGCATCTTCTTCTCTTCAGCAATGACGAGGGACTCGGCCAGTCGGCTGCTGGCCGCAGCGCACTCGGTGGACTTCTTGTAGTCTCCGGCTATGGTGATGATCCCCTTTGAACTCGGCATCTTCATCTTGAGGTAGGCGTAGTGGGGCACAGCCATGAACTTGGCCAGGGAAGGTCGGCCAAGCAAGGTGTGGTAAGGGCTCTCTAGATCCACAACTTCAAACCAGATCGCTTCTCGGCGAAAGTGATCCTTGTCTCCGAAGAGAAAATCCATCTTGATCTTGCCGATTGGGGAACAGGACAAGCCGGGTATGATGCCATGGAACACAGTCCGGCTTGGCATGAGTTTCTTCGCCTTGATGTTCAACTTCTCCATGGTGTCGCGGTACAGTATGTTGATGCTGCTTCCACCATCAATCAGCACACGGGAGAAACGGGCAGCTCGCCTTTCTGTCGCGAGGGTGGCATCCAACACCAATGCATAAGAGCCGGGAGACGACATCACCTCTGGGTGATCGGCCCGGCTCCAGCTGATAGGCTTCTCAGACCAATGCATGAACTCGGGGTTGCTGGAGGCGACCGCGTTGACTTCTTGGTGCTGTCGGCGCCGACTGCGCTTGTCTTCAATTTGGCTCGTGAAGACGACGTAGGCGGCGTGCTCATCTGGGAACTCATCTTGAATGGCTCCGACTGTTGGTCGAACAGCCGGCTGCTGAGGGGCTGGAGGCGGCGGGCCAGGAGGTGGAGGCGGCAGCAGCCCCTCGCCCTTGGAGATCCTCGTGAGCCAATGGCACTTCCGGGTCGTGTGGTTGGACGGCTTCGCGCCGCTGTGGAACTTGTAGGGGGCATCAAGAGTTTGCTCGTAGGAGAAGGCCGGCTTCCAAGCCGGCCTGCCGCCCTTCTTCTTGGGCGCGGGCCGCTCTTCGGGTTGTTCGTCTTCGACGGTGGCTACTTGCCGACTGGTGGAAGGCGGCATAGGGGCCTTGCGCTTGTGGTCGCTTTGGTCGGGGCGTCGATTGGAGTCACCAGCCGGCATCTTGGGAGCCGGAGCGAGCACCTTTCCAGAGGCGTCCACTCGGAGCTCGGTCTTCATTGAGGAGTCGGCCATGGCGTACTTGTCTGCTATGATCAGCAGCTCGTCGAGGGTAGTCGGCTCGTCGCAGAGGAGTTGGTGCTTGAGGAGGGTGCCCTCTCGGCACCCGGCGGTGAAGTACTCTATGGCTTGAACCTCGTGCACCCCCTCGCAGGAGTTGCGGAGCCCGGCCCAACGCGTGAGGTAGTCGCGAGTCGATTCGCTGGGTCCTTGGACGCATAAGGAGAGCTGGCGGGGCTTGGGAGGCCGCTTGTATGTGCTGGTGAAGTTGCGGACGAAGACTTCCGTGAAGTCTAGCCAGCTGTTGACGCTGTAGGGCTTGAGGCTGTTTAGCCAGGTGCGTGCCGTGCCTTGAAGCATGAGAGGGACGTACTTCACGGCAACGCGCCTGTTGCCGTTTGCTATGCTGACTGCGGTAGAGTAGGCGATCAACCAATCTTCCGGCTTTATGGAGCCGTTGTATTTTGTCGTGTTTGTTGGGAGTGAGAACCCTCTGGGGAAGGGCTCGTCGCGGATGCGGGGGCCAAAGCAAGGCGGGCCGACATCATCTTCTTCTTCTAGCGCCAGGGATTGCGCTAGGTGGTCGATCCGGTGGCGGGCATCATTCTTGCCGACTCCTTCGCGGTGGCCTAGTCGGCCGCCGAGAGTCGGATGCGTGACAGGCGGCGGGGTGGGATATCTCTCCCCACGAGGTGGGGGGGGGAGGCGGATTGCCTTGTCGTTCCACTGCTCGGGGGCGGCCTTCTGCGTCGCGCTCAATGGTGACCCGAGTCCGACTGCGGCTAGCAGCTGGCTCCTTGTCTTTTCTTGCGCGGGCGCCGCTTGCAGTCGGCGTCCGGGATGTCGCGGCGTGCTCTCGTCGTGGGGGAGGACTTTTAGCACGGGCACCGGCTTCATGCCGTTCTGCGGCCGCGTCGATCAGCTGCTGGATGCGTCTAGTCATGTAGGGGAGCTCATCAGCCCCCAGCCCGTTCAGCTCGTCTACGGCCGCCTGAGCGGCACGCAGGTTCTCGAGTGGCGTGGCATAGACTGGGCGGTCTGCTCCCAGCATGCTGGCGATGGCCGCGCCGCGCTTCTTGACGAGGCTGGCTTGGCTCGGCCCGCCAGGAGGCGGCGTACCAAAGGCAGCGCGGTCGACTTCGCGCTGGCGAGCCTCAGTGAGGCGTCTCATGGATGCTATCTTCTGGCCCTCCGTGATGAGGGCGAGGCGGTGTGCCTCCAGAGTCTCGGCGTCGGTGTCGGCCGGGATGGGGACGGACAAGTCGTGCAGCGCCGCTTGTAGGGCGTCGTGGGCGTTCTCGCCCGAGACAGCGCCGTGGCTGATGACCAGCACCTTAGTGACAGCGCTGCTGCCACTGTCGGCTCGAGGGAGAGGGTCGTCGATGATCACCACGTTGGTGGGGAAGGCGTCAAGCGATGCCATGTCGGAGTCGACAAGCATCGGGTCGATGGAGCCGACTGACTCCAAGTCCACAGCAAGCTCGCTGGAGACGTGATGTTGGTCGAGGAGGCTGACGAGGCGGCTCTCGGGGCAGTCCGTGCCCACGTCGGACGCAAGCTCGTCGGAGATGCAAGCCTCGCCAAGAAGATCGGCGAGGCAGCTCGCCGCGCAGGCGTCGTCGACGCCTTGCAACGCGTCAGGGCAAGCGCCATCGGGCGTAGCGGGCTGGCTACGCTCGCGGGGGAGGAAAAGGGTTCCCGTCCAGAACAGGTCTCCGGACGACAGTGCACCTGGCCCCATGGTGGGCGCCAAATGTCGGGTGGTAGGTGCGACATATGCCAACGGGTGGCTTATCATTATGGGAGCCAGTAAGACATCGCCGGTGCCTGGAAACGGGATAAGGTGAAGACATGCATGCCGGCGAATCTTACCCAGGTTCGGGGCTCTCCATGGAGATAACACCCCTAGTCTTGCTCTGTGGGGTCTCCACATGATCACTAGATCAACACAAGTAGCTACAAGTGCTCCTTGAGCTGTTTGGCTAGAGGAGGAAGAAAGGCAAGGCTAGCTCTCCTCTTCCCTCTACGTGGTGGCTAAAATTATCTTAGAGATCCACCCTTTGCATGGGTGCCCTGGGGGTTTATATAGGCCTACCCCCCAGGGATACAATGGTAATCCGGCTGGATGCGGGTCCCAGCCGTCAGTGTCTGTGCTCGCCGGCTTCTCCGCCGGCCGCTGGGGCCCGCCGACTAGTGGGTCCCGCCGGCTGCCGGCCTCTTGGTTGACAGGCCGGCCCCACTGCCCGGGGCTTTGTCGGCGGCTGGTTACTGTTGCCTCACCCCTGATGACGAGGGCTTTGTCGAGGTAAGCGTGGCTACAATGCCGCCGCCTGGCGGGCTCTCACTGTAGCCTCACCTCGTCTTGTCTCCTTAATAATGCACATACTTCGAGGGAGGGAGGTAGCCGGCTATTGGGAGCCAGCTACGCCTCAGGCCGACTAGGGGAGGCCGGGCCGCCTTCGAGCATCTCTCTGGCTGAAGGGGCCCGCCGCCCGCAGGCCATACTGACGCCTGTCGTGGGTGACGTCGCGGTCAACATGGCAACAATGTCGCGCTGGACGGGGGATGGCTGACCCGTATGGTGCACTGTGGCCATGCATGCTCCGGGATTCGGGGGTGGCAGGTTGTACTGTGGCCATGCCCCATCTCATCACCATTATGTGGGCGCAGCCCTGGTGGGTGCAGTCTTGGCCGGCTTCTGGGAGTCGGTCTTCTTGTGGCCGGCTTCTGGGAGTTGGTCTACTTACGGCCGGCTTCTGGGAGTCGGCCATCTTATGGTTATCTTCGGGAAGGTTTTTGGAGGTCGGGTCGCCTTCCGGTAGTCGGCCTGTGAGATAGCCGACCAGGGGAAGGCGGCCGTGTGTTTTGGATACTTGAAGGCCCAATCGGCCTGATAATTTTTCAGAGAGCCAGGGGGAGTCGGTTAGGCTACCCGTGGCCATTTACTCCGACATAGGTGATGACACCACATAAGGAAAAGTATAAGTAGAAAATTTTATTAGAGATTGATGATACGTTTCCAACGTATCTATAATTTTTGATTGTTCCATGCTATTATATTATCCATCTTGGATGTTTTATATGCTATTTTATATGATTTTTGGGACTAACCTATTAACCTAGAGCCCAGTGCCAGTTTCAGTTTTTTCCTTCTTTTTGGGTTTTGCAGAAAAGGAATATCAAACGGAGTCCAATTGACCTGAAACTTTACGACAATTGTTTATGGACCAAAACAAGCCCACAGAGTATCGAAGATGCACCAGAGGAGTCCCGAGGCCACCACAAGGGTGGGGGGCGCCCCCCTAGGGCGCGCCCCCTAACCTTGTGGGCCCCTCGTGGACTCCCCTAACATGTTCTCAACGCCAACAGCTCTTATATATCCCCAAACCTCCAGAACAGATCACAGATCGGGAGTTCTGCCGCCGCAAGCCTCTGTAGCCACCAAAAACCAATCGGGAGCCCGTTCCGGCACCCTTCCGGAGGGGGAAATCATCACCGGTGGCCATCTTCATCATCCCGGCGCTCTCCATGATGAGGAGGGAGTAGTTCACCCTCGGGGCTGAGGGTATGTACCAGTAGCTATGTGTTTGATCTCTCTCTCTCGTGTTCTTGATTTGGCACGATCTTGATGTATCGCGAGCTTTGCTATTATAGTTGGATCTTATGATGTTTCTCCCCCTCTACTCTCTTGTAATGGATTGAGTTTTCCCTTTGAAGTTATCTTATCGGATTGAGTCTTTAAGGATTTGAGAACACTTGATGTATGTCTTGCATGTGCTTATCTGTGGTGACAATGGGATATTCACGTGATCCACTTGATGTATGTTTTGGTGATCAACTTGCGGGTTCTGTGACCTTGTGAACTTATGCATAGGGGTTGGCACATGTTTTCGTCTTGACTCTTCGATAGAAACTTTGGGGCACTCTTTAAGTTCTTTGTGTTGGTTTGAATAGATGAATCTGAGATTGTGTGATGCATATTGTATAATCAAACCCGCGGATACTTGTGGTGACATTGGAGTATCTAGGTGACATTAGGGTTTTGGTTGATGTGTATCTTAAGGTGTTATTTTAGTACGAACTCTAGGGCTGTTTGTGACACTTAGAGGAATAGTCCAATAGATCGATCAGAAAGAATAACTTTGAGGTGGTTTTGTACCCTACAATAATATCTTCGTTTGTTCTCCGCTATTAGTGACTTTGGAGTGACTCTTTGTTGCATGTTGAGGGATTGTTATATGATCTAATTATGTTACCATTGTTGAGAGAACTTGTACTAGTGAACGTATGAACCCTAGGCCTTGTTTCGAAGCATTGTAATACCGTTTTCGCTCACTTTTGTTACTTGCTACCTTGCTGTTTTTATATTTTCAGATTACAAAAACCTATATCTACCATCCATATTACGCTTGTATCACCATCTCTTCGCCGAACTAGTGCACCTATACAATTTACCATTGTATTGGGTGTGTTGGGGACACAAGAGACTCTTTGTTATTTGGTTGCAGGGTTGTTTGAGAGAGACCATCTTCATCCTATGCCTCCCATGGATTGATAAACCTTAGGTCATCCACTTGAGGGAAATTTGCTACTGTCCTACAAAACTCTGCACTTGGAGGGCCAACAACGTCTACAAGGATAAAGTTGCGTAGTAGACATCAAGCTCTTTTCTGGCACCTTTGCCGGGGAGGTTAGTGCTTGAAGGTATATCTTTAGATCTTGCAATCGAATATTTTAGTTTCTTGTTTTATCACTAGTTTAGTCTATAAAATAAAACTACAAAAAGATGGAATTGAGGTTGCCTCATATGCTTCATCTTTTTAATATCTTTCGTGAAAATAAGGATTCCGATAATTGTGCCAAAGTGTTAGAAGAAGAATGCAATAAAATGTTTGGCATACAATCTTTGAATGATGAGCATGATTGCAATGTTGTTAGTATGAATTCTTTGAATATCCATAGTACTAATGATGATTGCACTAGTCATGATAAAAATATTTCTTATAAGCATGTCAACTTTTGTGGAGTGCATAGAGTTTGCAAATATATACCAAGAAGGGAAGATAGATTTTGTAAGAGGCATAAGTATTTAGGAACTAAATGGTTGCAAGAGAGGCTACATGTTTGTGCTGAAAGACTTAATATTTCTCTCCGCCCTTGTGAACTTTGCAATGAAGGTGGGCATTTTAATTTCTAATGTGAAATATTTCATGATCGAATTGTGTCCAAAAATTGTGATAACCTCATTACCCTTGAGCATCATAATGAACTTAGTCTATTTTGGGGGTATGAAGAAATGAAATATAAAACTAGCGATGTTCCAGATTTGGTTCTCATGAAAATGATTGATTTTGATCTAAATGAAATTTATATGTATTGTGTGGTGACTTGCGTTGAGAATCCTTATATTGCCAATTACTTAAAGACGAGAAAACAAATAGAAGATGAAGAGAATACTAATGAAGGGGAGGGGGTTTCCCAATATCCTCCTATTTTTTTCTTATGATGAATCAGGTAACGAGGAAGAGCTTTTTATTCAACCAATCTTATCAATAAGGAGCTCCAAAAAGGTGATTAAACCCACACATGATGTGAAGAAGAAAAAGAAAAGACAGAGAAGCAAAGGTAAAAAGGTAACCCTCCCAAATGATGTTGCTCCTATTATTGTTATGCCTATTACTCATTGTGATGATAATAATTGCTATCACTATAGGAATCGGGCACTTTGCCGTCTGCCATGGCTATTGGTGCTGTCTGTACTATTAATGATGAGAGTGATTATGCTTATGATATGCAAAGGCCGAAGCTTGGGGATGCTATGTTTGATGAGAATGACATGTTTGAGAATTTATTTGCTGCAATTAATATTTGTCCCAAGCTTGGGGATGCTATGTCTAGTGAGGATGATGTTTTTAGTCCCCCAAGTTTTGATGTGCAAATTTATCATGATTGTAGCATGCCTCCTATCTACGATGATTATATTGATAGAAGTGGGTTTGGAAGAGTGTCAACTTTAGGAAGTAATAATCCCACTATTTTGGAGAGTGTTGAATCTTATTATAATGATAAAAGTGTATTTGGAGAGGTCATGACTTTATTTAGTAAGGATTCCACTATTTCGGAAGAGGTTTCAATTGACTACGATGAGAACAAAGTTGCTACTTATGATGATTATTGTGATGATACTTATGTTATAAAAAGTAGTGCTAATTATTATCATAATTTTGAATATCCTTTTTCTGAACATTATTCTTTTGGGATAATTAGATTTATGCCCCTAGTTGTGCCCCACTCGTCTGTTTTACCCCTAATTCCCAAAAGTCACCGGTTCTGTCCAAATCACTTTGCTCCTCTTATGCTTTTGCCCTTTGACCGTTTGACTGTCAGTTTGAAAACTTCATAACTAATTCATACTAAATAAGAAAAATACAAATAATACACCAAAATGTTCAGAAAAAGATCACCTATATGTCAGTGTCATTTGCATTCATGAAAAAAGTGTTGGAAAGTGCCCATCCGAGTTTTAGCTCTTATGCTACCACCATGAATAGTAAAACCTAAAAAATTTCAAAAAAATTCAAAAATAATTTGGTGGCAAAGAATGACAAATGTTTTAAGTGCCTGCCAAGTTTCATTAGGGAATAACATTCGTGGGTGCCGCGGCAAAAAAAAGAATCAGCAATCCAAAATAGATTTTTTTTGCCACGACTTCCACGAATGTCGTTCCCTAATGAAACTTGGCAAGCACTTAAAACACTTGTCGTTCTTTGCCACCATATTTTTTTTGAATTTTTTTGAATTTTTTAGAGTTTACTATTCATGGTGGTACCAAAAGCGCTAAAACTCGGATGTGCACTTTCCAACACTTTTTCATGAATGCAAATGACACTGACATATAGGTGATGTTTTTCTGAACATTTTGGTATCTTATTTGCATTTTTTTTGATTTTGTATGAATTAGTTATTAAGTTTTCGGTCAAAGGGCAAAAGCATAAGAGGATCAAAGTGACTTGGACAGAACCGGTGACTTTTGGGAATTAGGGGTAAAACAGACGAGTGGGACACACCTAGAGGCATAAATCTAATTATCCCTATTCTTTTAGTGTGGAAACAATTTATAGTATTTGAGTTTCTTATGATACTCCCACTATTCCGAATAAGAAGAGTTTTGCTTATATGGAGAGTAGTAAAATTTCTATGCTTAGGGATCATGAAAGTAATGCTTTATGTGATGGTTATATTGTTGAATTTATTCATGATGCTACTGAAAATTATTATGTGGCAGGAGTATATGCTTGTAGGAATTGCAATAATATCAAATTTCCTCTTTATGTGTTGAAAGTTTTGGAGTCATGCTTGTTTTGCCTTCCTATGCTAGTTGATTCTTGTTCCCGTAAGTTGTTTGCTCACAAAATACCTATGCATAGGAAGTGGGTTAGACTTAAATGTGCTTGTCATATGCTTCATGATGCTCTCATTATGTTTCAATTCCTATCTTTTATGTGAGCATCATTGACATCATCATGCCTAGCAAGAAAGGCATTAAAGAAAAGCGCTTGTTGGGAGACAACCCAATATTTACCCCTACTGTTTTTGCATGTTCACATGATTAAGCTACTGTAGTAATCATGTTTTATAGCTTTTGTTTCAATGAAGTGCCAAGTAAAGCCTTTGGGATAGTGTGGCTGATAGTTGATTCAATTATGTCCAAAAACATAAACCTTTGTGCCCAGTCACGGAATTGTTTAAATTCACTAGAGCATGATAAAATTCTGATTTTTTTACACATGATTGATATACAAACTTTCTACGTTTTCCTAAATTTTCAGAATTTTTGGAGTAACATAAGTATGGTTGTTGTTCAGATCTTTACAGACTGTTCTGTTTTTGACAGATTCTGTTTTCGATGCATAGTTTGCTTGTTTTCTAGTTTCTATGGCTTATATTCCTTAATATTGCCACCTCTTGAGCATGCTTTGGTTTTTCCCTTGAAGAGGAAAGGGTGATGCAGCGAAGTAGTGTAAGTATTTCCCTCAGTTTTTGAGAACCAAGGTATAAATCCAGTAGGAGGATACACGCAAGTCGCCTTCTACCCGCACAAACAAATAAGAACCTTGCAACCAACGTGATAAAGGGGTTGTCAATCCCTTCACGGCCACTTGCAAAAGTGAGATCTGATAGAGATAATAAGATAAATATTTTTGGTATTTTTATGATATAGATTGGAAAGTAAAGATTGCAAAATAAAATAGATCGGAAACTTATATGATGGAAACCCGGGGGCCATAGGTTTCACTAGTGGCTTCTCTCAAGATAGCATAATCTACGGTGGGTGAACAAATTACTGTCGAGCAATTGACAGAAAAGCGCATAGTTATGAGAATATCTAGGTATGATCATGTATATAGGCATCATGTCCGCGACAAGTAGACCGAAACGATTTTGCATCTACTACTATTACTCCACACATCGACCGCTATCCAGCATGCATCTAGAGTATTAAGTTCATAAGAACAGAGTAACGCATTAGGCAAGATGACATGATGTAGAGGGATAAACTCAAGCAATATGATATAAACCCCATCTTTTTATCCTCGATGGCAACAATACAATACGTGCCTTCATGCTACGGGACTTGCAAACTCTAACTCAAGTATTTCTCAAATTCACAATTACTCAACTAGCACAACTTTAATATCACCATCTTCTTATCTCAAAACAATCATCAAGTATCAAACTTCTCATAGTATTCAATGCACTCTATATGAAAGTTTTTATTATACCCATCCTGGATGCATATCATATTAGGACTAATTTTATAGCCAAAGCAAATTACCATGCTGTTTTATAGGACTCTCAAAATAATATAAGTGAAGCATGAGAGATCAATAATTTCTATAAAATAAAACCACCACCATGCTCTAAAAAAATATAAGCGAAGCGCTAGAGCAAAATTATCTAACTCAAAAGGTATAAGTGAAGCACAAAGAGTATTCTAATAAATTCCGACTCATGTGTGTCTCTCCTAATAGGTGTGTACAGCAAGGATGATTGTGGTAAACTAAAAATAAAAGACTGAAATCATACAAGACGCTCCAAGCAAAACACATATCATGTGGTGAATAAAAACATAGCCTCAAGTCAAGTTACCGATAGACGAAGACGAAAGAGGGGATGCCTTCCGGGGCATCCCCAAGCTTAGGCTTTTGGTTCTCCTTAATTTTACCTTGGGGTGCCTTGTTCATCCCCAAGCTTAGTCTCTTGCCACTCCTTGTTCCAAAATCCATCAAATCTTTACCCGAAAACTTGAAAACTTCACATCACAAAACTCAACAGAAAATCTCATGAGCTCCGTTAGTATAAGAAAAGAAATCACCACTTTAAGGTACTGTAATGAACTCATTCTTTATTTATATTGGTGTTAAACCTACTGTATTCCAAATTCTCTATGGTTCATACCCCCCGATACTAGCCATAGATTCATCAAAATAAGCAAACAACACACGAAGCAGAATGTGTCAAAAACAGAACAGTCTGTAGTAATCTGTATCAAACGCAAACTTTCTGTAACTCAAAAATTCGGCCAAAATAGGAAGACTTAAATAATTTGTTTATTGATCTACTGCAATTGGAATCAGTATTTTATGACGTTCTAGTGATTTTTAACAATTGTTTTCGTGAGCAGAAAGTTTCTGGCTTTTTTAGCAAGATCAAATAATTGTTATCCAAGAAGATCCTATAGGTTTAACTTGGCACAAACACTAATTAAAACATAAAACCACATCTAACCACAGTCTAGATGATTATTTATTACTAAACAGAAACAAAAAGCAAGGAACAAAAATAAAATTGGGTTGCCTCCCAACAAGCGCTATCGTTTAACGCCCCTAGCTAGGCATAAAGGCAAGAATAGATCTAGGTATTGCCATCTTTGGTATGCAAATCATAAGTGGCTCTCATAATAGATTCATAAGGTAATTTAATTTTCTTTCTAGGAAAGTGTTCCATGCCTTTCCTTAATGGAAATTGGAATCTAATATTCCCTTCCTTCATATCAATAATTGCACCAATCGTTCTAAGGAAAGGTCTACCATGAATAATAGGACATGTAGGATTGCAATCAATATCAAGAACAATGAAATCTACGGGCACATAATTCCTATTTGCAACAATAAGAACATCATTAGTCCTTCCCATAGGTTTCTTAATGGTGGAATGCGCAAGATGCAAATTTAGAGAACAATCATCAAATTCGCGGAAACCTAATACATCACACAAAGTTTTTGGAATCGTGGAAACACTAGCACCCAAATCACACAAAGCATAGCATTCATGATCTTTAATTTTAATTTTAATAGTAGGTTCCCACTCATCATAACGTTTTCTAGGGACAAAAACTTCTAATTCAAGCTTTTCTTCATAAGATTGCATTAAAGCATCAACGATATGTTTAGTAAAAGCTTTATTTTGACTATAAGCACGAGGAGAATTTAGCATGGATTGCAACAAGGAAATACAATCTATCAAAGAGAAATAATCATAATTAAATTCCTTGAAATGCAAAATAATGGGTTCATTGCTATGTAAAGTTTTGACCTCTTCAATCCCACTTTTACCAAATTTTTTATCAAAATCTAAAAACTCCGAATCATTGGGACGCCTTTTAACTTGAGTTAACTCATCTCCAGTCCCATCATTATTAATATTCATATTGGAAAACAAAGATTTAATAGGAGATACATCAATCACTTTTAGATCTTCATCCGTATTACCCTCTAGCTCTTCCGGTTTGGCGGCCATCTTATTAACTAAGGTGGCTTGCTTATCCGAAATTTGGCCTACTAAATTTTCAAGATGGGCAAACTGAGATTTCAAACCATAAAATACCTTAGACATATCATCAAGCTCTTTATTCCTGTACTCCATAAAACTTTTTTGTTCTTTAAGCTCATTTCTGAAGAAATTATTATGCTCAAATTGCAAAGTCATAAAGCTTCTAATGTAGTTTTCAATTTCTTCCAACCTTCTAAGGTGAGAATCAACGTTTTTAGGCAAGGCCATCAGGGCAAACAGGCACACAAGAAGCAAGAGAAAAGAGACGGACGAAAAAAGAGGGCGAATAAAGCGGCAAGGGTGAAGCGGGGGAGAGGATAACGAGAGGCAAATGGCAAATAATGTAATGCAAGGGATAAGAGTTTGTGATGGGTACTTGGTATGTCTTGACTTGTGCGTAGATCTCCCCGACAACAGCGCCAGAAATGGCTCATTGTTGGGAGATCAAATCTTGACTTGACTTGGTGTACACCTCCTCGGCAACGGTGCCAGAAATCCTTCTTGCTACCTCTTGAGCATGCGTTCGTTTTCCCTTGAAGAGGAAAGGGTGATGCAGCAAAGTAGCGTAAGTATTTCCCTCAGTTTTTTAGAACCAAGGTATCAATCCAGTAGGAGGATACACGCAAGTCGCCTTGTACCTACACAAACAAATAAGAACCTTGCAACCAACGTGATAAAGGGGTTGTCAATCCCTTCACGTCCACTTGCAAAAGTGAGATCTGATAGAGATAATAAGATAAATATTTTTGGTATTTTTATGATATAGATTGGAAAGTAAAGATTGCAAAATAAAATAGATCCGAAACTTATATGATGGAAACCCGGGGGCCATAGGTTTCACTAGTGGCTTCTCTCAAGATAGCATAATCTACGGTGGGTGAACAAATTACTGTCGAGCAATTGACAGAAAAGCGCATAGTTATGAGAATATCTAGGTATGATCATGTATATAGGCATCATGTCCGCGACAAGTAGACCGAAACGATTTTGCATCTACTACTATTACTCCACACATCGACCGCTATCCAGCATGCATCTAGAGTATTAAGTTCATTAGAACAGAGTAACGCATTAGGCAAGATGACATGATGTAGAGGGATAAACTCAAGCAATATGATATAAACCCCATCTTTTTATCCTCGATGGCAACAATACAATACATGCATGGCTGCCCCTGCTGTCACTGGGAAAGGACACCGCAAGATTGAACCCAAAGCTAAGCACTTCTCCCATTGCAAGAAAGATCAATCTAGTAGGCCAAACCAAACTGATAATTCAAAGAGACTTGCAAAGATATCAAATCATACATATAAGAATTCAGAGAAGAACCAAATATTGTTCATAGATAATCTTGATCATAAACCCACAATTCATCGGATCTCGACAAACACACTGCAAAAAGACTTACATCGAATGGGTCTCCAAGAGAATCGAGGAGAACTTTGTATTGAGATCCAAAGAGAGAGAAGAAGCCATCTAGCTAATAACTATGGACCCGAAGGTCTGTGGTAAACTACTCACACATCATCGGAGAGGCTATGGTGTTGATATAGAAGCCCTCCGTGACCGATTCCCCCTCCGGTAGAGCGCCGGAAAAGGCCCCGAGATGGGATCTCATGGGTACAGAAGGTTGCGGCGGTGGAAATAGGGTTTCGTCGTGCTCTCGGATGTTTTCGGAGTATATGAGTATATACAGGCGAAAGAAGTAGGTCGGTGGAGCCACGAGGGTGGGGGGCGCGCCTACCCCTTGGGCGCGCCTCCTTACCTCGTGGCCGCCTGGTTGCTTCCTTGACGTCCACTCCAAGTCTCCTGGATTGCGTTTGTTCCAAAAATAACTCTCTCGAAGGTTTCATTCTGTTTGGATTCCATTTAATATTCCTTTTCTGCGAAACACTGAAATAGGCAAAAAAACAGCAATTTGCACTGGGCCTTTGGTTAGTAGGTTAGTCCCAAAAATAATATAAAAGTGTATAATAAAGCCCATTAAACATCCAAAACAGATAATATAATAACATGGAACAATCAAAAGTTATAGATACGTTGGAGACGTATCAAATATAAATTGTAGAAATTATAGGGTACAGTAGGCATCATGTGAGCAAAATTATGAATCTTGTCTTGACAGTACCAAAGTGAATGATTTGTATTATTATACTAACGGAGCTCACGAATTTTTTGTTAAGTTTTATGTTGTGAAGTTTTCAAGTTTTGGGTGAAGTTTCGATGGACTATGGAATAAGGAGTGGCAAGAGCCTAAGCTTGGGGATGCCCAAGGTGTTGGGTAACGTAGTAATTTCAAAAAAAATCCGACACACACGCAAGATCATGGTGATGCATAGCAACGAGAGGGGAGAGTGTTGTCTACGTACCATCATAGACCATAAGCGGAAGAGTTATATCAACGCGGTTGATGTAGTCGTACGTCTTCACGATCTGACTGATCCAAGTACCGAAAGCACGGCACCTCCAAGTTCTGCACACGTTCGGCTCGGTGACGTCCTCGCCTTCTCGATCCAGCAAGAGGGGCGAAGTAGTAGATGAGTTCCGGCAGCACGACGGCGTGGTGACGGTGTTGGTGAAGAACAATCTTCGTAGGGCTTCGCCTAAATACTATGAAAACTATGACGGAGGATAAACTAGAGGAGACGGGGTTGCCGGCACACGGCTTGGTGTTTCTTGATGTGTCTTGGGTGCTAGCCCTACCCCTCTATTTATATGTTGAGCCTTGGGGTCAAAACTTGGAGTAAAAGCCTCCACAAAGTCGGTTTCACCCGAAAGGCAAGAGTCCTTCTCGGACTCCAGGGCCAGACGCCAGGGTTCCCGGCGTCTGGACCCAGACGCCAGGGACCCTGGCGTCTGGCCCCTGGACTCCGCAAAACTTCCTTTTGCGCTTTCCAAAAACCTCGTGGGCTTTCCCCTTTGGCCCAGATAAAGTGTTCTCGTGCCCAAACATTTCGGGAAACATCCGGAACCCCTTCCGATGGATTCCGGAACCTTTGCGGAGATAAAACACTACTATCCACATATCAATCTTTACTTCCGGACCATTCCGGAGTTCCTCGTCATATCCGTGATCTCATCCAAAACTCCGAACAACATTCGGTCACCAACATACATAACTCATAGTACTATATCGTCAAAGAACGTTAAGCGTGTGGACCCTACGGGTTTGAGAACTATGTAGACATGACCGAGACACCTCTCTGGTCAATAACCAATAGCGGGACCTGGATGCCCATGTTGGCTCCTACATATTCTACGAAGATCTTTATCGGTCAGACCGCATAACAACATACGTTGTTCCCTTTGTCATCGGTATGTTATTTGCCCGAGATTCGATCGTCGGCATCTCAATACCTAGTTCAATCTCGTTACCGGCAAGTCTCTTTACTCGTTCTGTAATACAGCATCCCACAACTAACTCATTAGTTGCAATGTTTGCAAGGCTTATAGTGATGTGCATTACCGAGTGGGCCCAAAGATACCTCTCCGACAATCGGAGTGACAAATGCTAATCTCGAAATATGCCAACCCAACAAGTACCTTTGGAGACACCTGTAGAGCACCTTTATAATCACCCAGTTACGTTGTGACGTTTGGTAGCACACAAAGTGTTCCTCCGGTAAACGGGAGTTGCATAATCTCATAGTCATAGGAACATGTATAAGTCATGAAGAAAGCAATAGCAGAATACTAAACGATCGAGTGCTAAGCTAACGGAATGGGTCAAGTCAATCACATCATTCTCCTAATGATGTGATCCCGTTAATCAAATGACAACTCATGTCTATGGCTAGGAAACTCAACCATCTTTGATCAATGAGCTAGTCATGTAGAGGCATACTAGTGACACTCTGTTTGTCTATGTATTCACACATGTATCATGTTTCCGGTTAATACAATTCTAGCATGAATAATAAACATTTATCATGATATATGGAAATAAATAATAACTTTATTATTGCCTCTAGGGCATATTTCCTTCACAAGGCACCCCAAGGTAATATTCAAGGACAACCAAGCACCTAAGCTCGGGGATGCCCCGGATGGCATCCCCTCTTTCGTCTTCGTTCATCGGTAACCTTAATTGGAGCTATATTTTTATTCACCACATGGTATGTGTTTTGTTTGGAGCATCATTTTATTTAGTTTTGCTTGCTGTTTGAATAAAGTACTTAAGATCTGAAATTTTATTTATGAGAAGGAGTCTTCACATAGTTACATAATTATTCAACTACTCATTGATCTTCACGTATATCTTTTGGAGTAGTTTGTCATTTGCTCTAGTGCTTCACTTATATCTTTTTAGAGCACGGCGGTAGTTTTATTTTGAAGAAATTGTTGAACTCTCATGCTTCACTTATATTATTTTGAGAGTCTCTCTAAATAGCGTGGTAATTTGCTTTGGTTATGAATTTAGTCCTAATATGATAGGCATCCAAGAGGGATATAATAAAAACTTTCATATAAAGTGCATTGAATACTATGAGAAGTTTGATTCCTTATGATTGTCTTGAGATATGAAGATGGTGATATTAGAGTCATGCTAGTGAGTAGTTGTGAATTTGAGAAATACTTGTGTTAAGGTTTGTGAGTCCCGTAGCATGCACGTATGGTGAACCGTTATGTAAAGAAGTTGGAGCACGAGATATTTTTTGATTGTCTTCCTTATGAGTGGCGGTCGGGGACGAGCGATGGTCTTTTCCTACCAATCTATCCCCCTAGGAGCATGCGCGTAGTACTTTGTTTCAATGGCTAATATATTTTTGCAATAAGTATGTGAGTTATTTATGACTAATGTTGAGTCCATAGATTATACGCACTCTCACCCTTCCACCATTGCTAGCCTCTCAAGTACCGCGCAACTTTCGCGGTACCATATACCTTCCTCAAAACAGCCACCATACCTACCTATTATGGCATTTCCATAGCCATTCCGAGATATATTGCCATGCAACTTTCCACCGTTTCGTTTATTATGACACACTTCATCATTGTCATATTGCTTTGCATGATCATGTAGTTGACATCGTATTTGTGGCAAAGCCACCGTTCATAATTCTTCCATACATGTCACTCTTGATTCATTACACATCCCGATACATCGCCGGAGGCATTCATATAGAGTCATATTTTGTTCTAAGTATCGAGCTATAATTCTTGAGTTGTAAAGCAAATAAAAGTGTGATGACCATTATTAGAGCATTGCCCCATTTGAGGAAATAAAAAAAAATAGGAAAGGCCAAAAAACAAAAAAAACAAAAAAAGATAGAAAGGAGAGAAGGGGCAATGCTACTATCCTTTTACCACACTTGTGCTTCAAAGTAGCACCATGATCTTCATGATAGAGAGTCTTCTATGTTGTCACTTTCATATACAAGTGATAACTTTTCATTATAGAACTTGGCTTGTATATTCCAATGATGGGCTTCCTCAAAACGCTCTAGGTCTTCATGAGCAAGCAAGTTGGATGCACACTGATACGTCCATTTTGCATCATGCTTTCGTACTGTTATTTATGATGTTTTTATGCATAATAATGCTTTTTGGAGTAATTCTAATGCCGTTTATCTCATAATTTGCAAGGTACACACAAAGAGGGAGAATTCTGGTAGTTGGAAATATGGACCTGGAAAAGCTACGTCAGGCTACCTATTCTGCACAACTCCAAACAAGCTGAAACTTCACAGAGAATTTTTATGGAATATATGACGAATATTGGAGCAAATAAGTACCAGAGGGGGCCCACCGGGTGGGCACAACCCACCTGGGCGTGCCAAGGATCCCATGCGCGCCCTGGTGGGTTGTGCTCACCTAGGCCCACCTCCGGTGCCCATCTTCTGGTATATAAGTCGTTTTGACCTAGAAAAAATAAGGAGAGGACATTCGGGACGAAGTGCCGCCGTCTCGAGGCGGAACTTGGGCAGGAGCACTTTTGCCCTCCGGAGGAGCGATTCCGCCGGGGGAACTTCCCTCTCGGAGGGGGAAATCATCGTCATCATCATCACCAACAACTCTCCCATCTTGGGGATGGAAATCTCCATCAACATCTTCAACAGCACCATCTCATCTCAAACCCTAGTTCATCCCTTGTGTTCAATCTTGTTACCAGAACTACAGATTGGTGCTTGTGGGTGACAAGTAGTGTTGATTACATCTTGTAGTTGGTTACTATATGGTTTATTTGGTGGAAGATTATATGTTTAGATCCAATATGCTATTTAATACCCCTCTGATCTTGATCATGATTATCATTTGTGAGTAGTTACTTTTGGTATTGAGGTCATGGGAGAAATCATGTTGCAAGTAATCATGTGAACTTGATATGTGTTTGATATTTTGATAGTATGTATGTTGTGATTCCCTTAGTGGTGTCATGTGAACGTCGACTACATAACACTTCACCATATTTGGGCCTAAGGGAATGCATTGTGGAGTAGTAAGTAGATGATGGGTTGCGAGAGTGACAGAAGCTTAAACCCTAGTTTATGCGCTATTCCGTAAGGGACCGATTAGATCCAAAAGTTTAATGCTATGGTTAGAATTTATTCTTAATACTTTTCTTGTAGTTGTGGATGCTTGCGAGGGGGTTAATCATAAGTAGGAGGTTTGTTCAAGTAAGAACAGCACCTAAGCACCGGTCCACCCACATATCAAATTATCAAAGTAGCGAACACAAATCGAACCAACATGATGAAAGTGATTGATGAAATTCCCGTGTGCCCTCAAGAACACTTTGCTTATTATAAGAGACCGTTTTGGCCTATCCTTTGCCTCAAAAGGATGGGGCTACCTTGCTGCACTTTTGTTACTATTATCGTTACTTGCTCGTTACAAATTATCTTGCTATCAAACTACTCCGTTACTTACAATTTCAGCACTTGCAGACATTACCTTGCTGAAAACCACTTGTCATTTCCTTCTGCTCCTCGTTGGGTTCGACACTCTTACTTATCGAACAGGCTACAATTGATCCCATATACTTGTGGGTCATCACACACCCACTTAGTTTTCTTTTTGAGCTTTCATAAACTTATAGCTCTAGTGCATCCGTTGCATGGCAATCCCTACTCACTCACATTGATATCTATTGATGGGCATCTCCATAGCCCGTTGATACGCCTAGTTGATGTGAGACTATCTCCTTCTTTTTGTCTTCTCCACAATCACCTTCTATTCCGCCTATAGTGCTATGTCCATGGCTCACACTCATGTATTGCGTGAAAGTTGAAAAAGATTGAGAACATCAAAAGTACGAAACAATTGCTTGTCTTGTCATCGGGGTTGTGAATGATTTGAGTATTTTGTGTGATGAAGATGGAGCATGGCCAGGCTATATGATTTTGTAGGGATAAGCTTTCCTTGGCCATGTTATTTTGAGAAGACATAATTGCCTTGTTAGTATGCTTGAAGTATTATTGTTTTTATGTCAATATTAAACTTTTGTTTTGAATCTTATGGATCTGAACATTCATGCCACAATAAACAAGATCACATGGATAAATATGTTAGGTAGCATTCCACATCAAAAATTCTGTTTTTATCATTTACCTACTCGAGGACGAGCAGGAATTAAGCTTCGGGATGCTTGACACGTCTCCAACGTATCTATAATTTTTTATTGTTCCATGCTATTATATTATCCATCTTGGATGTTTTATATGCTATTTTATATGATTTTTGGGACTAACCTATTAACCTAGAGCCCAGTGCCAGTTTCTATTTTTTCCTTGTTTTTGGGTTTCGAAGAAAAGGAATATCAAACGGAGCCCAATTGACCTGAAACTTTACGACAATTGATTATGGACCAAAAGAAGCCCACAGAGTATCGGAGATGCACCCGAGGAGTCCCGAGGCCACCACAAGGGTGGGGGCGCGCCCTAGGCCCTAGGGCCCTAGGGCGCGCCCCAACCATGTGGGCCCCTCGTGGACTCCCCTGACTTGTTCTCAATGCCAACACCTCTTATATATCCCCAAAGCTCCAGAACAGAATGGAGATCGGTAGTTCCGCCGACGCAAGCCTCTGTCGCCACCAAAAACCAATCGGGAGCCCATTCCGGCACCCTGCCAGAGGGGGAAATCATCACCGGTGGCCATCTTCATCATCCTGACACTCTCCATGATGAGGAGGTGAAAGTGTAACTAATCCCTGGGTGGTTTTGGTAATTCATAACAACATATAGCTCATTGAACTAATATCCTTTCAAGATGATTATTTTAGAAAGTTCAATGATTGGCATGGCATGGACTAAGAGATGTGGACCCCTCAAAATGCTAAGGACACATATTGGCAAAAGCTCAAGACTCTACATTTTCATTTTAGTGATCCAAGATCACATTGAGTCCATAGGAAAAGCCAATACTATTAAAAGGGGATGAGGTGTTGCTTAATGGCTTGCTTGCTCGAAATACTTAGTGATATGCTCCAAAAGCCCTCAACCACTTTCTCATTTCCACATATGTCCTAAACCTAAAGTCAAACTCGGCCCCACCGATTTGATCTATCTGGCGCCACCGAGTTCACTTGACATAGCCATTGCCAGAAACCGTAATCTGTTCGGTCTAGGGATCTTGGTCTCACCGAGATGGGATTGCAAACTCGCTGTTTCCCTTTGTAACGTTTTGGTCTAACCGAGATGAGCGATCGGTCCCACCGAGTTGGCAATGCAAACTCTCTGTTTCCTTTTCGTAACGTTTCGATCTCACCGAAATGAGCGATCGGTCCCACCGAGTTTGCCTGACGAAGTCTCTGTTTGCTTATTACTGAAATCGGTCTCACCGAGTTCATGTGATCGGTCTCACCGAGATGAGGTTTCGCCCTAACCCTAGCGCGCCGGTCTCACCGAGTTGGTATTGTCGGTCCCACCGAAAAGCCTAACGTTCACATTTTGAACCAGGTCAGTCTCACCGAGTTTCACTATTTGGTCCCACCGAGTTTGGTAAATTGTGTGTAACGGTTAGATTTTGTGTGGAGGATATAAATACCTGTCCACCCCTTCTCCATTTGAGAGAGAGCCATCAGAACGTGCCTACACTTCCACTACTCATTTTCTGAGAGAGAACCACCTACTCATGTGTTGAGACCAAGACATTCCAATTCAACGACAAGAATCTTGATCTCTAGCCTTCCCCAAGTTGCTTTCCACTCAACTCATCTTTCCACAGTATCCAAATCTGCGAGAGAGAGTTGAGTGTTGGGGAGACTATCATTTGAAGAACAAGATCAAGGAGTTCATCATCAACACACCATATATTACCTTTTGGAGAGTGGTGTATCCTAGATTGGTTAGGTGTCACTTGGGAGCCTCCGTCAAGATTGTGGAGTTGAACCAAGGAGTTTGTAAGGGCAAGGAGATCGCCTACTTCGTGAAGATCTACCCAAGTGAGGAAAGTCCTTCGTGGGCGATGGCCATGGTGGGATAGACAATGTTGCTTCTTCGTGGACCCTTCGTGGGTGGAGCCCTCCATGGACTCGCGCAACCGTTACCCTTCATGGGTTGAAGTCTCCATCAACGTGGATGTATGATAGCACCACCTATCGGAACCACGCCAAAAATCTCCGTGTCTACATTGTGTTTGCTCCCTCCGAACTCCTCCCCTTTACCTTCATATGCAATGATTTACATTCCGCTGCTATACTCTTAGAATTGCATGTGTAGGTTGATTGCTTGACTTGTGTTAAGTTGCTAAAATCTGCCAAGACATAAAATTGGGAAAAGGCTAGATTTTTATTTGGTCAAGTAGTCTAATCACCCCCCTCTAGACATACTTTCGATCCTACAAGAGGGAGTAGTTCACCCTTGGGGCTGAGGGTATGTACCAGTAGCTATGAGTTTGACCTCTCTCTCTCTCTCGTGTTCTTGATTTGGCACGATCTTGATGTACCGCGAGTTTTCCTATTATAGTTGGATCTTATGATGTTTCTCCCCCTCTAACTTCTTGTAATGGATTGAGTTTTCCCTTTGAAGTTATCTTATCAGATTGAGTCATTAAGGATTTGAGAACACTTGATGTATGTCTTGCATGTGCTTATCTGTGGTGACAATGGGATATTCACGCGATCCACTTGATGTATGTTTTGGTGATCAACTTGCGGGTTTTGTGACCTTGTGAACTTATGCATAGGGGTTGGAATATGTTTTCGTCTTGACTCTCCGGTAGAAACTTTGGGGCACTCTTTGAAGTTCTTTGTGTTGGTTTGAATAGATGAATCTGAGATTGTGTGATGCATATCGTATAATCAAACCCGTGGATACTTGTGGTGACATTGGAGTATCTAGGTGACATTAGGGTTTTGGTTGATGTGTATCTTAAGGCGTTATTTTAGTACGAACTCTTGGTCTTTTTGTGACACTTATAGGAATAGCCCAATAGACCGATCAGAAAGAATAACTTTGAGGTGGGTTCGTACCCTACAATAATCTCTTTGTTTGTTCTCCACCATTAGTGAATTTGGAGTGACTTTTTGTTGCATGTTGAGGGATTGTTATATGATCTAATTATGTTAACATTGTTGAGAGAACTTGCACTAGTGAAAGTATGAACCCTAGGCCTTGTTTCGAAACATTGCAATACCACTTTTGCTCACTTTTCTTACTTGCTACCTTGCTGTTTTTATATTTTTCAGATTACAAAAACCTATATCTACCATCCATATTACGCTTGTATCACCATCTCTTTGTCGAGCAAGTGCACCTATACAATTTACCATTGTATTAGGTGTTGGGGACACAAGAGACTCTTTGTTATTTGGTTGCAGGGTTGTTTCAGAGAGACCATCTTCATCCTACGCCTCCCACGGATTGCTAAACCTTAGGTCATCCACTTGAGGGAAATTTGCTACTGTCCTACAAAACTTTGCACTTGGAGGCCCAACAACGTCTACAAGGATAAAGTTGCGTAGTAGACATCAATTGACAAACATAGCATTGGTCAATGATGCAACTCATGAAAGAATTAATAAGGGAAGAGAAGATTCACATATAAATACACTATCCTGGAAATCTTTTGTGATTGTGAGCCCCCATCAAAATATTATATGCCAAAATTGTTGACGTTGGACAAGGAAGACATCGTAATGATTTATGTTTGTTCATATTCAAATAGAAGTTATATTGTCATAGATCCTTCAACATGTGGTGCTTGCCCCCCATCTTTGCTAGCCAAAAACTCCGCACCAAGTAGAGATACTACTTGTGCATCCAAAAACCCTTAAACCCAAATCCTATTTTTGAGAGTCCACCATACCTACCTATGGATTGAGTAAGATCCTTCAAGTAAGTTGTCATCGGTGCAATAAGGCAATAAAAATTGCTTCTAAAAGTGCGAGATCATTTAGTGTAAGAGAAAATTGAGCGTTGTACGAACTTGTGATGGTGAAGAATAAAAGCCTCAGACTACATAATAAAGGCTGCTATCACAAGGGGAAATATAACGTGAATTTCTTTTGCACTAAGGGCCTATCTTTTACTTTTTATGTATTTACTTTTATGCAAGAGTCAAAGTTTTTCTCTCTATTCCCTTTTATTTTTCTCCTTTGGCAAGCATCATGTGGTGAGGAAAGATCTAGGCGCATATGTCCAGTTGAATATGGGTAGCATGAGTTATTATTGTTAACATCACCCTTGAGGTGAATATGTTGGGAGGCAAAAATAAAAGCCCCTATCTTTCGATGTGTCTGGTTGAAATGTTTTGCTCATGTGTATGCGGTGAGTGTTAGCAATCATAGAAGACTATATGATGGTTGAGTATGTGGACTTGCCTAAAGGCTCCGATACGTGACCCTTCCTGAAAAGATGATGAATTGTAGTTGCAAAGTTGACTGAGAACATAGTTTGTTGGTTTCCAATAGAGTTTATGCTTTATACTTCGATAGTGTGATGAATTGTTACTTATTCATGAGAAGTCTATGATAAAAGTTTTATGTTTAAGTTTGTTGCTGTTATAATAATTCACATGATGCTTCTATGTCCGTATTTTGTTTTTATCGGCACCTCTCTCTCTAAGCATGTGGACATGATTTTCGATTTCGGTTTTCGCTTGAGGACAAGCGAGGTCTAAGCTTGGGGGAGTTGATACGTCCATTTTGCATCATGTTTACCTACTATTATTTATAATGTTTTATCCATAATAATGCTTTTTGGAGTAATTCTAATGCCTTTTCTCTCATAATATGCAAGGTACAAACAAAGAGGGAGAATTCCGGCAGCTGGAAATCTGGACCTAGAAAAGCTACGTCAAGCCACCTATTCTGCACAACTCCAAATGAGCTGAAACTTCATGATGATTTTTTATGGAATAAATAAGAAATACTGGAGCAAATAACCACTGGAGAGGGGGGCACCTGGTGAGCACAAGACACCAGGGCGAGCCTGGCCCCCCAGGCGCGCCCTGGTGGGTTGTGCTCAGCCCGGCCCACCTTCGGTGCCCATCTTCTGGTATATAAGTCATTTTGACCTAGAAAAATAAGGAGAGGACTTTTGGGACGGAGCGCCTCCGTCTCGAGGCGGAACTTGGGCAGGAGCACTTTTGCCCTCCGGCGGAGCGATTCCGCCAGGGGAACTTCCCTCCCGAAGGGGGAAATCATCGTCATCATCATCACCAACAACTCTTCCATCTTGATTACATCTTGTTGATGCTTGTGTCTAACTAGTAGTGTTGATTACATCTTGTAGTAGATTACGATATCGTTTATTTGGTGGAAGATTATATGTTCAGATCCAATATGCTATTTAATACCCCTCTGATCTTGAGCATGATTATCATTTGTGAGTAGTTACTTGGGTTCTTGAGGTCACGGGAGAAATCGTGTTGCAAGTAATCATGTGAACTTGATATGTGTTCGATATTTTGATAACGTGTATGTTGTGATTCCCTTAGTGGTGCCATGTGAACGTCGACTACATGACACTTCACCATATTTAGGCCTAAGGGAATGCATTGTGGAGTAGTTATTAGATGATGTGTTGCGAGACTGATAGAAGCTTAAACCCTAGTTTATGCGCTATTCCGTAAGGGGCCGATTGGATCCAAAAGTTTAATGCTATGGTTAGAATTTATTCCTAACACTTTTCTCATAGTTGCGGATGCTTGTGAGGGGCTTAATAATAAGTAGGAGGTTTGCTCAAGTAAGAACAACACCTAAGCACCGGTCCACCCACATATCAAATTATCAAAGTAGCAAACACGGATTGAATCAACATGATGAAAGTGACTAGATGAAATTCCCGTGTACCCTCAAGAACACTTTGCTTATCATAAGAGACAGTTTTGGCATGTCCTTTTCCTCAAAAGGATTGGGCTACCTTGCTGCACTTTTGTTACTATTATCGTTACTTTCTCGTTAAAAATTATCTTGCTATCAAACTACTCTGTTACTTATAATTTCAGCACTTGCAGACATTGCCTTGCTGAATACCACTTGTCATTTCCTTCCGCTCCTCGTTGGGTTGGACACTCTTACTTATCCAAAAGGCTACAATTGATCCCATATACTTGTGGGTCATCACATGCCTCATGGGCAAGATGACTAAAACTCCGTTCTCTGGAACAATGGAGCGAGCTAATGACTTATTGGAAATAATACATACCGATGTATGCGGTCCGATGAGTGTTGAGACACGCGGCGGATATCGTTATTTTCTAACCTTCACAGATGATTTGAGCATATATGGGTATATCTACTTAATAAAACACAAGTCTGAAACCTTTGAAAAGTTCAAAGAATTTCAGAGTGAAGTGGAGAATCATCATAATAAGAAAAATAAAGTTTCTACGATCTGATCGTGGAGGCGAATATTTGAGTTACGAGTTTGGCCTTCATTTAAAATAATGTCGAATAGTTTCACAACTCACGCCATCTGGAGCACCATAGCATAATGGTGTGACCGAACGTTGTAACCGTACTTTATTAGATATGGTGCGATCTATGATGTCTCTTACCGATTTACCACTATCATTTTGGGGTTATGCATTAGAGACAGCTGCATTCACTTTCAATAGTGCATCGTCTAAATATGTTGAGACGACACCGTATGAATTGTGGTTCGGCAAGAACATAAGTTATCGTTTCTTAAAGTTTGGGGTTGCGACACTTATGTCAAAAGGCTTCAGCCTGATAAGCTCGAACCCAAATCGGAAAAGTGCATCTTCATAGGATACCCTAAGGAAACAATTGGGTACACCTTCTACCACAGATCCGAAGGCAAGATCTTTGTTGCCAAGAATGGAACATTTCTAGAGAAGGAGTTTCTCTCGAAAGAAGTGAGTGGGACGAAAGTAGAACTTGATGAGGTAATTGTACCTTCTCTCAATTTGGAAACTAGTACATCAGAGAAATCCATTCCCGTGATGCCTACACCAACTAGAGAGGAAGCTAATGATGATGATCATGAAACTTCAGATCAAGTTGCTACTGAACCTCGTAGGTCGACCAGAGCACGATCCGCACCAGAATGGTACGGCAATCCTGTCCTGGAAGTCATGTTGTTGGATAACAGCGAACCTATGAACTATGAAGAAGCTATGATGAGCCCAGATTCCGATAAATGGCTTGAGGCCATGAAATCTGAGATAGGATCCATGTATGAGAAGAAAGTATGTACTTTGGTGGACTTGCCCGATGATCAGCAAGCCATTGAGAATAAATGGATCTTCAAGAAGAAGACGGACGTTGATGGTAATGTCACCATCTACAAAGCTCGACTTGTTGCGAAAGATTTTCAAAAATTTCAAGGAGTTGACCACGATGAGACCGTCTCACCCGTAGCGATGCTTAAGTCAGTCCGAATCATGTTAGCAATTGCCGCATTTTATAATTATGAAATCTGGCAAATGGATGTCAAAACTGCATTCCTTAATGGATTTCTTAAAGAAGAGGTGTATATGATGCAACCAGAAGGTTTTGTCGATCCTAAAGGTGCTAACATAGTGTGCAAACTCCAGCGATCCATCTATGGACTAGTGCAAGCATCTTGGAGTTGGAATATACACTTTGATGTGGTGATTAAAACATATGGTTTTATACAGACTTATGGTGAAGCCTGTATTTACAAGAAAGTGAGTGGTAGCTCTGTAGCTTTTCTGATATTATATGTGGATGACATATTGTTGATCGAGAATGATATAGAATTTCTGGATAGCATAAAAGGATACTTGAATAAGAATTTTTCAATGAAAGACCTCGGTGAAGTTGCTTATATATTGGGCATGAAGATCTATAGAGACAGATCAAGACGCTTGATAGGACTTTCACAAAGCACATACCTTGATAAAGTTTTGAAGAAGTTCGAAATGGATCAGTCAAAGAAAGGGTTCTTGCCTGTGTTACAAGGTGTGAAGTTGAGTAAGACTCAAAACCCGACCACGACAGAATATAGTGAGAGAATGAAAGTCATTCCCTATGCCTCAGTCAGAGGTTCTATGAAGTATGCCATGCTGTGTACTAGACCTGTTGTGTGCCTTGCCATGAGTTTGGCAATGGGGTACAATAGTGATCTAGGAGTAGATCACTAGACAGCGGTCAAAATTATCCTTATGTACCTAAAGAGGACTAAGGAAATGTTTCTTGGTTATGGAGGTGATAAAGAGTTCATCGTAAAGAGTTACATCAATGCAAGCTTTGACACCGATCCGGATGACTCTAAGTCTCGATTTGGATACATATTGAAAGTGGGAGCAATTAGCTAGAGTAGCTCCATGCAGAGCATTGTAGACATAGAAATTTGCAAAATACGTACGGATCTGAATGTGACAGACCCACTGACTAAACCTCTCTCACAAGAAAAACATGATCAGACCTTAGTACTCTTTGGGTGTTAATCACATGGCAATGTGAACTAGATTATTGACTCTAGTAAACTCTTTGGGTGTTAGTCACATGGCGATGTGAACTATAGTTGTTAATCACATGGCGATGTGAACTAGATTATTGACTCTAGTGCAAGTGTGAGACTGAAGGAAATATGCCCTAGAAGCAATAATAAAGTTGTTATTTTATATCTCTTATTCATGATAAAGGTTTATTATTCAAGCTAGAATTTTATTGATCGGAAACTTAAATACATGTGTGAATACATAAACAAATACCATGTCCCTAGTAAGCCTCTACTAGACTACCTCGTTGATCAAAGATGGTTAAGGTTTCCTAATCATAGACATGTGTTGTCATTTGATAACGGGATCACATCATTAGGAGAATGATGTGATGGACAACACCCATCCGTTAGCTTAGCATAATGATCGTTCAGTTTTATTGCTATTGCTTTCTTCATGTCAAATACATATTCCTTTGACTATGAGATTATGCAACTCCCGAATCCCGGAGGAATGCATTGTGTGCTATCAAACGTCACAACGTAACTGGGTGATCATAAAGATGCTCTACAGGTATCTTCGAAGGTGTTTGTTGAGTTGGCATAGATCGAGATTAGGATTTGTCACTCCGAGTATCGGAGAGGTATCTCTGGGCCCTCTCGGTAATACACATCATAAGCTTGCAAGCAAATGACTAAGGAATTAGTCGCAAGTTGATGTATTACGGAACGAGTAAAGAGACTTGCCGGTAACGAGATTGAACTAGGTATGAAGGTACCGACGATCGAATCTCGGGCAAGTAATATACCGATAGACAAAGGGAATTACGTATGTTGTCATAACGGTTCGACCGATAAAGATCTTCGTTTAATATGTAGGAGGCAATATGGGTATCCAAGTTCCGCTATTGCTTATTGACACGAGGGGTGTCTCGGTCATGTCTACATAGTTCTCTAACCCGTAGGGTCCGCACGCTTAACGTTCGTTGACGATATAGTGTAATATGAGTTATATAATTTGGTGACCGAATGTTGTTCGGAGTCTCGGATGAGATCACGAACATGACGAGGAGTCTCGAAATGGTCGAGAGGTAAAGATCGATATATAGGACGATGGTATTTGGACACAGGAAGTGTTTCGGGACGTACCAAGAAGGAATCGGGTCAGCGGAAGGGGTTCCGGGCACCCCCCGGAAAGTTATGGGCTTAATGGGCCAAAGGGAGGAACAGACCGGCCAACTAGGGGCCTGGTGCGCCCCTCCACTTGTTTGGACAGCCCTAGGGAAGGAAAAGGGGGAGGGATAGCCCCTCCTGCCTTTCCCTCTCATGGGAGAAAGGAAAGGGAGGGGCGCCACCCTCCCCTGCCTTTCCCCGCACTCCAAATAAGGAAAGAAGGGGGCGCGGCTTGGGAGGGACCCCAAGTAGGATTCGTCCTACTTAGACGCCTCCTTTGGCTTTATCGGATCATGCACCCATCATTCTGGATTCTAATTCTAGGAAACCAGCTGCCCGACGCCCTTTCAAATTTGAATTGGGATGGATGCGTAGGGATGGATTTGTAGACATGATCAAGAATATTTGGGAGAGGCCTGCTGTTGGCCGTACACCTATTCAGAGATGGAACTTTAAAATAAGGGCCATGAGGCAACACCTCTCTGGATGGGCAAAACATACCAACGGGATTTATAAAAAAGAAAAACAACGGCTCTCTACCATTATCGATGACCTCGAAAAAATTGCAGAGACGTGCATCTTATCTCAACAAGAGATTGAATTAAAAAATCAATCTAATGAGAAGATTGCCCGTCTTCTGCGAGAAGAGGAGATCAAATACTACTAGAGATTTAAAGCTGATTTCATTTTGATGGGTGATAGTAATACAAGATACTTCCAATTGGTCGCTAATGGGCGGCATAGGAAGAAATGTATTTATAGTCTCCAACGAGATGAGGGGTGGATCGAAGGTCAAGAGGAGCTCAAAAAGTATATCACCGACTACTACAAATCTCTGTTCGGAGCGCCGGCTGAAGGGAATTTCACCCTTGATGAGACTCGAACAGATGACATTCCACAAGTCACGACAGAAGAAAACGATGTCCTGACGGCACCATTCTCGGAAGAGGAGGTGAGAGCTACAATGTTCCAAATGGAACATAACAAAGCTCCCGACCCAGATGGTTTCCCCGCAGAATTCTATCAGAATTTCTGGGATATCATCAAGGCTGACCTTATGGAGTTGTTCAATTGTCTTCATGCCGACCGACTTGAGCTATTTAGGCTTAATTTTGGCGAGATTGTCTTGTTGCCAAAGATTAAGGAGGCTGAACGGATCCAGCAGTTTAGACCCATATGCCTCCTTAATGTCAGTTTCAAGATTTTCACCAAAGTGGCTATGAATCGGCTTAACTCGGTAGCGGACCATGTTGTCCGACCATCTCAAACGACTTTCATGCAAGGAAGGAATATACTTGATGGTGTAGTAATCCTGCATGAGACTGTCCACGAGATGCATCGGAAAAACCTAAATGGAGTAGTATTCAAAATTGACTTTGAAAAAGCCTATGACAATGTCAAATGGTCTTTCCTCCAACAGGCCCTAAGGATGAAAGGTTTCTCTGAAAAATGGTGCCATTGGATCCAAAATTTTGTAACTGGAGGTAGCGTGGCCATCAAAGTCAATGATGATGTAGGTCATTAATTCTAGACAAAAAAAGGACTACAGCAGGGTGACCCCATGTCCCCAATGTTATTTAACATTGTGGCTGACATGTTGGCTATTCTGATTGAGCGCGCTAAGCAGGACGGGCAAATTGCTGAGGTAGTGCCACACCTTGTGGATGGTGGCCTCTCTATTCTGCAATATGCTGATGACACAATACTTTTTATGGAACATGACCTGGACAAGGCTCGAAACACAAAACTCCTGTTGTCAGCATTTGAGCAAATGTCAGGTCTTAAAATTAACTTCCATAAAAGCGAAGTGTTCTGCTTTGGAGAAGCCGTCGAGGTAGCGGCCGATTACGTGGACCTATTTGGTTGCGCACTTGGCCAATTCCCGATCAAATATCTTGGAATACCGATTCATTATCGACGTCTCACCATTGCGGAGTGGAAGCATGTAGAGGAGCGGCTAGAGAAACGGTTGAGCAGTTGGAAAGGCAAGTTGCTCTTAGTTGGAGGACGGCTGGTTTTGATAAACTCTGTCCTCACAAATATGGTTCTCTATATGCTTTCTTTCTTCCAACTCCCAAAAGGGGTCTTGCAAAGATTGGACTATTTTAGGTCCAGATTCTTTTTGCAAGGAGATGGTGAAAAGAAAAAAATACCGGCTGACCAAATGGAGCGTGCTTTGTAGGCCGAAAGACCAAGGTGGCCTTGGAATTCATGACCTGCAGGTCAAGAATGAGGCCCTACTTAGTAAATGGTTGTTCAAACTTCTTACTGAGGATGGTGTTTGGCAAACCATGCTGCGCAACAAGTATCTAGGCCAAAAGGTGGTGTCTCAGGCATATTGGAAACCTGGCGACTCACACTTTTGGGCTGGCCTAATGGCGGCAAAGAAACAACTCTTTCGCTTTGGGTCTTTCGCGATAAAGGACGGGTCGAAGATTCGTTTCTGGGAAGACATCTGGCTAGGCAATGCCAGTCTCCGAGAACAATATCCAGCCTTCTACAACATTGCTCGCGATAAGAACAATACTATTGTGCAGGTGCTCAGCTCATCCCCGCCGAATATTTCGTTCAGGTGGGATTTGGTTGGCGCCCGACCTATGTCATGGCATAATCTCTTATCGCGTCTGGATCTGATTAACCTGACGCAAGGCCGTGATGTGTTTCGCTGGAACCTTACTACATCGGGGTCTTTCATGGTAGACTCTATGTATCGTGCGCTCACGCATTCTGAGGTACCGGAGAGCAATAACAAGAAAATCTGGAAGGCAAAGATTCCACTAAAAGTTAAAATATTCATGTGGTATCTTCGTAGAGGTGTTGTGCTAACCAAAGACAACCTTGCACGATGCAACTGGCCAGGAAGTAAGAAGTGTTGTTTTTGTACTCATAACGAGACAATCAAACACCTCTTTTTTCAATGCAAGTTTGCGCGTTCTACGTGGTCAGTCATCCAAATAGCGTCAAATTTGTATCCGCCCACAAGTGTTGCCAATATTTTTGGTCATTGCTTGGACGGTATTTCAAATAGGTTCAAAACGCTAATAAGGGTGGGAGCATACGCCTTACTATGGTCGCTTTGGCTATGTAGAAACAATTTGGTTTTTAATGACAAAAATGCTTCTCCTCTGCAGGTTATTTTCCGTTGTACGCACTCGCTTCGTATGTGGTCTATGCTACAACGTGCGGAGTACCAACCGCTATTCAAGGCGGTGTGTACGCGATTGGAGCAGGTGGCTATGGAGTTTTTTACCCAACATGGGTGGCAGCATAATCTCCGCATCGGTCCACCAATCGTTTCGACATAGGCATAGTGTCAGTCTATATGACTCTACTGTTGCTGAATTGTCTTTTTTTTTTCTTGTCAGATTTTTGATGTTTGGCTGTGTGCATCCTAGTTATGCAGAGGCCGGGTGATACTCTAAATGCTTTGTATCGCTTGATGCTACATTTTGAGATAATAAAAGCACCCTTTATCGAAAAAAAGACGCCTCCTTTGGCTGCTCCTCCCTCCCTCCCACCTATATATATGTGGGAGGGGGGCGCCTAGCACACACCAGATGATTGCCTAGCCGTGTGCAGCGCCCCCCTCCACCGTTTACACCCCCGGTCATATTTTTGTAGTGCTTTGGCGAAGCCCTGCGGAGATCACTTCACCATCACCGTCACCACATTGTCGTGCTGACGGAACTCATCTACTACCTCGACGTCTTGCTGGATCAAGAAGGCGAGGGACAACACCGAGCCGAACGTGTGCAGAACGCGGAGGTGCCGTGCGTTCGGTACTTGATCGATTGAAGCGCGAAGAAGTTCGACTACATCAACCACGTTGTGAAACGCTTCCGCTTACGGTCTACGAGGGTACGTAGACACACTCTCCCCCTCATTGCTATGCATCTCCATGGATAGATCATTGTGTGTGCATAGAATTTTTTTGTTTTCCATGCAACGATTCCTAACAACATAGACACACTCCCCCCCTCGTTGCTATGCATCTCCTTGATAGATCTTGCGTGTGCGTAGAATTTTTTTTGTTTTGCATGCAACGTTTCCCAACAGTGGCATCCGAGCCAGGTCTATGTGTAGATGATATGCATGAGTAGAACACAAAGAGTTGTGGGCGATGATAGTCATATTGCTTACTGATAACCCACAAGTATAGGGCATCGCAAAAGTTTTTGAGGGTAGAAGTATTCAACCCAAATTTATTGATTCAACACAAGGGGAGCCAAAGAATATTCTCAAGTATTAGCAATTGAGTTGTCAATTCAACCACACCTGGATAACTTAATATCTGTAGCAAAGTATTTAGTAGCAAAGTAGTATGGAAGTAACGGTAACGGTAGCAAAAGTAATATTTTTGGGTTTTGTAGTGATTGTAACAGTAGCAGCGGAAAAGTAAATAAGTGGAGAACAGTATGTGAAAAGCTCGTTGGCATTGGATCGGTGATGGAATTATGCCGGATGCGGTTCATCATGTAACAGTCATAACATAGGGTGACATAGAACTAGCTCCAATTCATCAATGTAATGTAAGCATGTATTCCGAATATAGTCATATGTGCTTATGGAAAAGAACTTGCATGACATCTTTTGTCCTACCCTCCCGTGGCAGCGGCGTCCTAATGGAAACTAAGGGATATTAAGGCCTCCTTTTAATAGAGTACCGGACCAAAGCATTAACACATAGTGAATACATGAACTCCTCAAACTACGGTCATCACCGGGAGTGGTCCCAATTATTGTCACTTCGGGGTTGCCGGATCATAACACATAGTAGGTGACTATAGACTTGCAAGATAGGATCAAGAACTGACATATATTCATGAAAACATAATAGGTCCAGATCTGAAATCATGGCACTCGGGCCCTAGTGACAAGTATTAAGCATAGCAAAGTCATAGCAACATCAATCTCAGAACATAGTGGATACTAGGGATCAAACCCTAACAAAACTAACTCGATTACATGATAAATCTCATCCAACCCATCACCGTCCAGCAAGCCTACGGCGGAATTAATCACGCACGGCGGTGATCATCATGAAATTGGTGATGGAGGATGGTTGATGATGACGACGGCGACGGATTCCCCTCTCCGGAGCCCCGAACGGACTGCAGATCAGCCCTCCCGAGAGAGTTTAGGGCTTGGTGGCGGCTCTGTATCGTAAAACGCGATGAACCTTTTTCGTTGATTTTTTTCTCCCCGAACACGAATATATGGAGTTGGAGTTGAGGTCGGTGGAGCTCCAGGGGGGCCACGAGGCAGGGGGCGCGCCCTGGGGGGGGGGGTGGGCAGGCGCGCCTCCCACCCTCGTGGACAGGGTGTGGGCCCCCTGGCCTTGGTTCTTTCGCCAATATTTTTTATTATTTCCAAAAATAATCTCCGTGAAGTTTCAGGTCATTCCGAGAACTTTTGTTTCTGCACAAAGATAACACCATGGCAATTCTGCCGAAAACAGCGTCAGTCCGGGTTAGTTCCATTCAAATCATGCAAGTTAGAGTCCACAACAAGGGCAAAAGTGTTTGGAAAAGTAGATACGACAGAGACGTATCAACTCCCCCAAGCTTAAACCTTTGCTTGTCCTAAAGCAATTCAGTTGATAAACTGAAAGTGATAAAGAAAAACTTTTACAAACTCTGTTTGCTCTTGTTGTTGTAAATATGTAAAGCCAGCATTCGTGTTTTCAGCAAAGATTATGAACTAACCATATTCACAATAACACTTAGGTCTCATGTTTACTCATGTCAATGGCATAATCAACTAGCGAGCAATAATAATAAATCTCGGATGACAACACTTTCTCAAAACAATCATAGTATGATATAACAAGATGGTATCTCGCTAGCCCTTTCTGAGACCGCAAAACATAAATGCAGAGCACCTTTAAAGATCAAGGACTGACTAAACATTGTAATTCATGGTAAAAGAGATCCAGTCATAGTCATACCCAATATAAATTAATAGTAATGAATGCAAATGACAGCAGTGCTCTCCAGCTGGTGCTTTTTAATAAGAGGGTGATGACTCAACATAAAAGTAAATAGATAGGCCCTTCGCAGAGGGAAGCAGGGATTTGTAGAGGTGCTAGAGCTCGGTTTTGAAATAGAGATAAATAATATTTTGAGCGGCATACTTTCATTGTCAACATAACAACCAAGAGATGGCAATATCTTCCATGCTACACACATTATAGGTAGTTCCCAAACAGAATGGTAAAGTTTATACTCCCCCTCCACCAACAAACATCAGTCCATGGCTTGTCCGAAACAACGGGTGCCTCCAACTAACAACAGTCCTGGGGGAGTTTTGTTTGCAATTATTTTGATTTGATTTGCATAAAGGATGGGACTGGGCATCCCGATGACCAGCCATTTTCTCGTGAGTGAGGAGTGGAGTCCACTCCTCTTGAGAATAATCCGCCTAACATGGAAGATACGGACAACCCTAGTTGATACATGAGCTATTCGAGCATACAAAACAGAATTTCATTTGAAGGTTTAGAGTTTGGCACATACAAATTTACTTGGAACGGCAGGTAGATACCGCATATAGGTAGGTACGATGGACTCATATGGAATAACTTTGGGGTTTAAGGGATTGGATGCACAAGCAGTATTCCCGCTTAGTACAAGTGAAGGCAAGCAAAAGACTGGGAAGCGACCAACTAGAGAGCGACAACAGTCATGAATATGCATTAAAATTAATGAACATTGAGTGCAAGCATGAGTAGGATATAATCCACCATGAACATAAATATCATGAAGGCTATGTTGATTTGTTTCAACTACATGTGTGAACATGTGCCAAGTCGAGTCACTCGAATCATTCAAAGGAGGATACCACCCTATCATACCACATCACAACCATTTTAATAGCATGTTGGCACGCAAGGTAAACCATTATAAACTCCTAGCTAATTAAGCATGGTATAAGTAACTATAATCTCCAATTGTCATTGCAAACATGTTTATTCATAATAGGCTGAATCAGGAACGATGAACTAATCATATTTAAAAAAACAAGAGAGGTCGAGTTCATACCAGCTTCTCTCATCTCAATCAGTCCATCATAAATCGTCATAATTGCCTTTCACTTGCACGACCGAATGATGTGAATAATAATAATAGTACACGTGCATTGGACTAAGCTGGAATCTGCAAGCATTCAATAAACAGGAGAAGACAAGGCAATATGGGCTCTTGGTTAAATCAACAATAATGCATATAAGAGCCACTTCAACAATTTCATCATGGTCTTCTCCTATCGACCCCCAAAGAAAAGAAAATAAATAAAACTATTTACACGGGAAATCTCCCAACAAGCAAAAGAAGAACAGGAAATATTTTGGGGTTTTCTTTTTAATTACTACTAAAAGCAAGAAAGTAAACTAGCTAAACGCTACAAGTATTTTTTTGGTTTTCTTAAGGTCTTTCAAACACACAAGAAGAAAGCAAGAAAAAGAAAATAAACTAGCATGGATATTACAATGAAAAAGTATGAGCACCGATATCTAGCAATGAGTGTGTGAACATGAATGTAATGTCGGTGAGAAATACGTACTCCCCCAAGCTTAGGCTTTTGGCCTAAGTTGGTCTATTGCCACGGCTGGCCTGGCGGATATCCAAAGTTATAGCTGGGGTCGTACTGTGAAGAAGCCTCGGATTGCCACTGGTTGGCAATCACCTCCGGATCCCACTGGTAATCAGACTGTCGTGGAGGATCAAATTGTGGTTCCGGCTCTGGCTCTGTAGCTGATGTAGGGTTCCGGTAGGCGTGAATGGCCTCCAATGGAACAAGGTGCTTGCCTGCAGATAAATCAATCAAGGAAGGAGCAGGCAAGGTAATACTCTCAGGATGATTTTTACCAAATATTAATTTGTACTTAAGCGCCTTTTCCCTATTCTTAACAATAAAATCATGTGCTATCATACTCTTATATTCTAGATAAACAGGAGGCAGCAATTTTTCTTCTTTCTCATAATGCCTAATAGGTATGTTGTAGTATGTAGCGAGGCGCGAGGCGAAGATGCCTCCCAAGATGGGGCCCTTAGTACGGTTAAGGTTTAACCGCTTTGCAACAATAGCGCCCATACTAAATGTGTCATCACGAAAGAAGGCATGGCACAAGATAACAATGTCAGGGGCACTTAGGTTGCCACAGTTTCCGCGACCAATTAAGCATCTACTAGCAAATAATGCAAAGTAACGTAAAACAGGAAAATGTATGCTAGTGATTCTCGCATCGGAAACTTTCCTGGTTTCCCCTATGGCAATTGTATCAATAAACCCCTCCACATCATCACGTTGTGGTTCCTCTATGCTGCCCGGAAAAGGCAACTTGCAAACCTCACAAAATTCAGAGAGGGGCATCTCCTTGTACTCATCATATAAATAGAAATCCACCGAAGGTGGAGACCTCCTAGAATGGAAATGAAAATTTTGCACAAAGATATTAGTGAGTAAGAGATATTGTTCGCGTTGGTCGCGGAGGAAGTCGGTGAGGCCTACATTCTCAGCCAATTCATAAAAATCATCATAAACCCCGACTGCTCTCAAGAAATCATCACAAGGCCATTCACATGGCCAGACTTCTGCGGTGCCAGGGAGATTATACTTGGGCCTCTCTTCTTCTTCACTTTGCTTATCCTTCGAGCTTCGGCTCGAAGAACCCCTCAAAAATCTCTTCATCATTTTCTGAAAATTTCTGAAATTTTTAGTAAGTCCAAATAAAAGTGAACCAAACTCAACAAAATTGATGGCAACTACTCCCACAAGTGCCTAGAGACTATATCATGCATTAGAACTACTTGGGACCATATAAATTTGACATGCAAGCTCAAGAACAGAGTCACCTAAGCAGCAAAAATTTGCAATGAATAAAGTACTAGAACAAAAACTAATTGGACCATTGCAGGAGTCACATACCAAGGAACAATCCCCCAAAGCAGTTTTGTGAGAGGTGCTTTGAGCAAGGAGATCTAAAATCGCAGCAAAATGAGCTAGAACTCGTGCTTGAGCTGGTTGGTGATTTTTTTGGGAGGAAGAAGGAGTGTGTGGGTGCAGGAATAAGTGGAGGGGAGCCACCATGGGCCCACGAGGCAGGGGGCGCGCGCGCCCTGTAGGGGTGGGCGCGCCCTGGACCCACGTGGCCAGGTGCTTGCTCCCCCTGCTGTGTTCTCAGTGCCAAATATTCTCAAATATTCCAAAAAAATCATATTTCAATTTCGGGGCATTTGGAGAACTTTTATTTTCGGGGTATTTTTTATTGCACGGATAAATCAAGAAACAGGCAGAAAATATTATTTTTACTTTATTTCAACTAAACAACAGAAAGTAAAAGGAGGGTACAGAAGGTTGTGCCTTCTAACTTCATCCATCTTCTGCTCATCAAAAGGAATCCACTAACAAGGTTGATCAAGTCTTGTTAACAAACTCACTCCGAATCACATGAAACCGGAGAAATTTCGAATAACACTAGGTTACCTCAACGGGGATATGCACGTCCCCAATAATAAGAATATCATATTTCTTCTTGACAGTAGGAAGAGGAAATTCAAAACCTCCAAAAATAATCGATGGAATTTTTCCAATAGAATTTATACTATGAACTTGAGGTTGTTTCCTCGGAAAGTGTACCGTATGCTCATTGCCATTAACATGAAAAGTGACATTGCCTTTGTTGCAATCAATAACAGCCCCTGCAGTATTCAAAAAGGGTCTTCCAAGAATAATAGACATACTATCGTCCTCGGGAATATCAAGAATAACAAAGTCTGTTAAAATAGTAACATTTGCAACCACAACAGGCACATCCTCACAAATACCGACAGGTATAGCGGTTGATTTATCGGCTATTTGCAAAGATATTTTAGTAGGTGTCAACTGATTCAAATCAAGTCTACGATATAAAGAGAGAGGCATAACACTAACACCGGCTCCAAGATCACATAAAGCAGTTCTAACGTAATTTCTTTTAATGGAGCATGGTATAGTGGGTACTCCTGGATCTCCTAACTTCTTAGGTATTCCACCCTTAAAAGTGTAATTAGCAAGCATGGTGGAAATTTCAGCTTCCGGTATCTTTCTTTTATTTGTAACAATTTCTTTCATATACTTAGCATAAGGATTCATTTTGAGCATATCAGTTAAACGCATACGCAAAAAGATAGGTCTAATCATTTCAGCAAAGCGCTCAAAATCCTCATCATCCTTTTTCTTGGATGGTTTGGGAGGAAAAGGCATGGGTTTCTGAACCCATGGCTCTCTTTCCTTACCGTGCTTCCTAGCAACAAAGTCTCTCTTATCATAACGTTGATTCTTTGATTGTGGGTTATCAAGATCAACAGCAGGTTCAGTTTCTACATCATTGTTATTGCTAGGTTGAGAATCATCATGAACATCATTATTAACATTATCACTAGGTTCATGTTCATCACCTGATTGTGTTTCAGCATCAGAAATAGAAATATCATTGGGATTCTCAGGTGTGTCTACAACAGGTTCACTAGAAGCATGCAAAGTCCTATCATTTTTATTTTTCTTCTTTTTAGAAGGACTAGGTGCATCTACATTATTTCTCTGAGAATCTTTCTCAATTCTCTTAGGATGGCCTTCAGGATACAAAGGTTCCTGAGTCATTTTACCAGTTCTAGTAGCCACTCTAATAGCAAAGTCATTATTCTTACTATTCAACTCATTGAGCAAATCATTCTGAGCTTTAAGTACTTGTTCTACTTGAGTGGTGAAAGGATCGAGAAGAGGTGTCTAGAGGGGGGTGAATAGAATCTAAGAGATAAAAGTTGCAGTTTTTAATCTCTTGGATTGAAGTGGAGTATTAGCACAAGTCTAAACATTCACAATACATATCAAGCAAGCATGCAAGCATACAAAGAGTATATGAGCAGCGGAAAGTAAAGCATGCAAGTTGCAAGAATGTAAAGAGAAGGGATTGGAGTGTGCAAACGCAATTTGGAGACACGGAGATTTTTTATCCGTGGTTCCGATAGGTGGTGCTATCGTACATCCACGTTGATGGAGACTTCAACCCACGAAGGGTAATGGTTGCGCGAGTCCACGGAGGGATCCACCCACGAAGGGTCCACGAAGAAGCAACCTTGTCTATCCCACCATGGCCGTCGCCCACGAAGGACTTGCCTCACTCGGGTAGATCTTCACGAAGTAGGCGATCTCCTTGCCCTTACAAACTCCTTGGTTCAACTCCACAATCTTGACGGAGGCTCCCAAGTGACACCTAGCCAATCTAGGAGACACCACTCTCCAAGAAGTAACAAATGGTGTGTTGATGATGAACTCCTTGCTCTTGTGCTTCAAATGATAGTCTCCCCAACACTCAACTCTCTCTCATAGGATTGGATTTGGTAGAAAGAAGATTTGAGTGGAAAGCAACTTGGGGAAGGCTAGAGATCAAGATTCATGTGGTTGGAATGGAATATCTTGACCTCAACACAAGTGTAGGTGGTTCTCTTCTCAGAAAATATGTATTGGAAGTGTAGGCATGTTCTGATGTCTCTCTCCATGAATGAAGAGTGGGTGGAGGGGTATATATAGCCTCCACACAAAATCTAACCATTACACACAAATCACCAAACTCGGTGGGACCGATTCAGAGAACTCGGTCGGACCGATTTGGTTCATAATGTGACCGTTAGGCATTTCGGTGGGACCGACTGGATCAACTCGGTGGGACTGATGTGCTAGGGTTAGGGTAAATCCAAAACTCGGTTTGACCGATTACTCAAACTCGGTGGGACCAATTTGGGTAATAAGTGAAACAGAAAGTTGGCCAAGCAAACTCGGTGGGGCCGGCTGCAAATCTCGGTGGGACCGAAATTATTGCATCAGACAACAGAGAGTTTGCAAGCCCATCTCGGTGAGACCGAGATCCCATCGGTGAGACCGAACTGATTAGGGTTTCTGGCAGTGGCTATGTCAACTGAACTCGGTGGCTCCGGATATGATATTTCGGTGGGGCCGAGATTGACTTTTTGGTTTAGGACATATGTGGAAGTGAGAGAGTGGTTGAGGGATTTGGAGCATATCACTAAGCACTTTGAGCAAGCAAGCCATTGAGCAACACCTCATCCCTTCTTAATAGTATTGGCTTTTGCTATGGACTCAATGTGATCTTGGATCACTAAACAGAAAATGTAGAGTCCTGAGCTTTGAGCTTGAACCAATCCTTTGTCCTTAGCATCTTGAAGGGGTTCCACATCCTCTTGTCCATGCCACTCCATTGTTGAACTTACCTGAAACATACTAGGTAGAAGCATTAGTCCAACAAGAGATATGTTGACATTAATTCCCAAAATCACTTAGGGAGCACTTGTGCTTTCAATCTCCCCCTTTTTGGTAATTGATGACAACATTCATCAAAGCTTTAGATAAGGATATAGAGAATAACAAGTAAAGCTTTGGAAAGACATGTAACATGCATAGGCTCCCCCTATATGTATGCAATCATGTAAATATGGAATATAGGAGCATGTGACTGCACAGGCATGACAGAGTAAGCAATGTGTTACATGTATCTTGGCTATATGCATCAGAGCAAATGATGTGAATATAGGAAATGTACCTTCATGCCCATGAGTCCTTCTTGCAAACAGTATGTACATCAGCAAGAAATCCTCATACACATGACTGTGATGCATATACTTACCTTGTGGTCTTGAGTTGTCTTAGGAAGGAATGAACCTGAGTAAACAAGGTTAGACAACACAGATACACCTACTAGCCAGAGCAAACAAAAGAAACCACAAGAGAACCAAGACTGGGATGACATGTATAGAGTGAGTACTGAGTACCCCATTGGGTATAGACATGTCCCAAAGGTAAAGATATGCAATAAAATCAGAGATTTCCTTCCCTTAGATGTCTTGCTCCCCCTGAATCTTGCATGGGATATTGGGAGAAGATAGGGAACAAAAAATCAGAGCAAAAGAAAAAACAACATAATTAATGCAAGCAATCAAATATGAACATGTCTTTCCCCTCTTAGAGACATGTAATTTCTCCCCTCTTGAACACCAAGCATCTGAGGTCTGAGGTTTCTTACACACACTCCCCCTGAGTATCCTCTCCCCCTATAGAAATGATTAAGCATAGAGCTTTGATGTGATCCCTCTCTCCCCCTTTGACATCAATTTCCAAGAAGGGCTCTTCTGGATTTTTGTTTTATTGCAAAAGGGTTTGGTCCTTGAGTCACAAAGCAAAGCAACTGTGATGCTGGTAGAGAACAAGAGTCATTGAGTGGAGCTGGAGCAAAAAGACTGCAGAAATAAGTGGCAAGTTGTTTTTCCTGTAGTGAAATCGGTAGCACCGAGTTGTGTGCTTCGGTGGCACCGAGAGAATTCGGTTGGGCCGAAGAAAATAGACCGGTGTGACCGAGTTCATCACAGTAAAACACTTGTCACCTCAGCTCACTAGGCACTTTAAGATCTCACAAGGATTTGCAAGGAATTAGCTGAAAGATTTGCAAGGAACTTGATGCAGAAAATGCAGAACAGAAAAGAGAAGAAAAGATCTAGATGAAGTTTTTTTTGAAAAAGGAAACACAAATGCATGAGACAAATGCAAGAGGAAACACAAGAGAACTTCATCTAGAATTGGGCGGTGACAAGGTCACCTATGTTAGAGTATATTGACTTAGGAGTCAAGTGAGATCACTTGATCTTTGGTCATACTCATCGTTTAAGCTCAAAATGGGGTTACCATTTTTCGTTTAAGCTTCTTGATGTATTCACATCCTGTTGAGTTGCTTTATCCCATGACTTGGAGTAAAGCTTCTCTAAGATGGAATAGCATACCTTGGGTGGTGGTGTTGATCTTGATCATGTAGTCGAACTTGTGTGGGTTGCTCAAGGTTGATGTAGCTCATCAAGAGTTGGGAGCACCACTTGGACTTTGAGTTCATCTACCTACATGGGTTAGCTTTGCAAGGAAGAGCACTTGTGTATCCAAAATGACAATCATAAAATTTAACATAGAATGAGTCAAAGGATATATTTGAGGGGTTTTGTGCTTCCTTGACTTCAACCACCATTGTATAGAGACTTGGTGATGTAGAGATTGCTCAAGATGTGAGTGAGTTGCAATCTCATGGATTTGGATTCATCCAAGTACCTACAAGGGTTAGATAGCATGCAAGGGTGCAAAAGTATCCAAGACATATAGATAGCATCATGAAAGAAATATCAAGGATTAGTCAAAGGCTCATGCCTTGCATGTATCCAAATGGAGTTCCTACTCCAAGTTTGAAGCATCAATGATGTTCAATTCACCTCTCAAACGGCAAAAGACTTTCTCATCAAGCGGTTTGGTAAATATATCCGCTAATTGCTTATCGGTGCGAACATGCTTAAGATTAATGTCCCCTTTGGCAACATGGTCTCGAATGAAATGATGACGAACTTCAATATGTTCAGTTCGAGAATGTTGCACGGGATTGTGAGCAATCTTAATAGCACTTTCATTGTCACACAGCAATGGAACATGTTTCACATATATCCCATAATCTTTAAGAGTTTGGGTCATCCAAAGTAATTGAGCACAACATGATCCAGCAGCAATGTATTCCGCTTCGGCGGTGGATAAGGATACCGAGTTTTGTTTCTTGGAGGACCAAGACACAAGAGATCTACCAAGAAATTGACAAGTACCCGAAGTGGACTTTCTATCAACCTTGTCTCCGGCATAGTCCGAATCGGAGTAACCAACAAGATCGAAAGAAGACCTCTTAGGATACCAAATGCCAAAATTTGGTGTGTGTATTAAGTATCTCACTATCCTTTTCACAGCCTTAAGATGACACTCTTTAGGTGCCGCTTGATATCGTGCACACATGCACACACTTAGCATAATATCGGGACGAGAGGCGCATAGATATAACGATGAACGAATCATAGAGCAGTAAATTTTTTGATCAAACGGTTCACCATCTTTGGTCAAATCAAGATGTCCACTAGTAGGCATGGGTGTAGTCATACCTTTGCATTCTTGCATATTGAACTTCTTGAATAAGTCCTTGGTGTAGTTTGTTTGAGAGACAAAGGTACCTTCCTTACTTTGCTTGATTTGCAAACCAAGAAAGAATTTGAGTTCACTCATCATAGACATCTCAAACTTCTCCGACATTAGTTTTCCAAACTTCTCACTAAAATGAGGGTTAGTTGAACCAAATATAATGTCATCAACATAAATTTGGCACACAAATAGTTCTCCATTAACCCTTTTAGTAAAAAGAGTAAAATCAATTTTACCAATTTCAAAGCCTTTTTCAATAAGGAACTTGGTCAAGCATTTATACCACGCTCTAGGGGCTTTTTAAGACCATAAAGGGCTTTGTGAAGTTTGTAGATATGATTAGGTTTCTTAGGATTGACAAAGCCGGGAGGTTGCTTAACATAGACTTCCTCCTCAATTTCACCATTTAGAAAAAGCACTTTTAATGTCCATTTGGTACAAGGTGATATCATGGTGATTTGCATAAGCAAGTAAGATGCGAATGGACTCAAGTCTAGCAACGAGAGCATATGTCTCACCATAGTCCATACCTTCGACTTGAGTGTAGCATTGGGCGACTAGGCGTGCTTTGTTGCGGACGACTTGACCATCTTCATCTTGCTTGTTGCGAAACACCCATTTGGTACCAATGATGTTGTGGTTGTTGTCGGGCTTCTCGACCAATGTCCATACTTGATTTCTCTCAAAGTTGTGTAGCTCTTCATGCATAGCGTTTATCCAATCCGGATCTTCCAATGCTTCTTCAACCTTCATAGGTTCAATGCTAGAGATGAATGAGTAATGTTCACAAAAATTAGCCAAACGAGTTTTAGAGCGAGTTATTCTCCCGGTTTGGATATCATTGTAGATTTGCTCGACGGGATGATCTTTGGCGATTCTTGCTCGAACTCGTGGGAGCTTTGGCTTGGCTCGGGGTGGAACATCTTCTTCATCTTGTTCTTCTTCTTGGCCTTCTTCATCATTGACGTTTTCATTCTCTTGTCGTGGTGGAGAAGGAGGTTGTTGATGTTCATCTTGGTGTGCTTCCTCGTTTTCTTCGTCTTGGTGTGTCCCACTTGTGGATGCTTCCGTATCAATTCTTGGTTCACCTTGTCGTGAGGTAGAAGCTTCCACTTGGATGGACGAGGTACTCTCCTTCACCTCCGTTGGACGAATCTTGCTAATAGACAAGTCTTGGATTGCTTCCGAAGGGTCTTTGTCTCCTACATCGATTGACAATTGCTCTACTTGCGAGCCATTAGATTCATCAAACTTCACACCTATCGTCTCTTCAACCTTTCGGATGAAATTGTTGTAGACACGGTAAGTGTGAGAGTTTGAGCCATAACCAAGCAGGAAATCGGTGAGGAGCTCGTATGCCATCTTGCCGAGTAGCTTGTGAAGATACAAGCGATTTGTTGCATGACAAGCTGTCTCAACCGCTTCCGCCCAAAAGTGTTTTGGAGTTTTGTACTCATCAAGCATCGTTCTTGCCATATCAATAAGAGTCCGGTTCTTCCTCTCAACGACTCCATTTTGTTGAGGTGTGTACGTAGCCGAGAACTCATATGAAATCCCCTCTTCGTCAAGAAAGGTATCCACATTTGCGTTCTTGAACTCCGTTCCGTTGTCGCTCCGAACCTTCTTGATCTTCACGTCAAATTGATTTTGGGCCTTCCTAGCGAAGTTTTTGAAGATCTTTTGGACCTGCGATTTATCATCAAGAAAGAACACCCACGTAAATCTTGAAAAATCATCAACTATGACTAGTCCAAACGAGTTACCACTGAGACTCTTGTAGGCATTTGGACCAAAGAGATCCATGTGAAGTAGCTCGAGTGGTCTTCTCGTGGTCATGATGTTCTTCGCGCGATGACTTCCTCCAACTTGTTTCCCTGCCTGACAAGCACTACAAAGTCTATCCTTGTCAAATATGACATCTTTTATTCCAAGGATATGATCACCTTTAATAAGCTTATCAAGATTTCGCATACCCACATGACCTAGCCTTCTATGCCACAACCAACCCTTAGAAGATTTAGCAATTAAGCAAGTTCTAGGTTGAGCCTTTTTAGTGAAATCAACAATGTAAAGATCACCTCTACGTATACCGGTAAAGACCATTTTATGATTGTCTCTTCGAAACACTTGCCAATCTACCTCAGTAAAAAGGACATTGAAACCGAATTCAGAAAGTCTAGATACTGAAAGTAAATTGTACCCAAGGGATCCAACGAGCATGACATTTTGTATGGAGCTATCATGTGAGATGGCCACCTTACCGAGGCCAACCACCTTACCCTTTGAGTTATCACCAAAAGTGACATATTTTCGAGGGCCGTCATTTTCAGCAAGCTCACGGAACATATCTTTATCTCCGGTCATATGATCAGTACATCCACTATCAAGGACCCATTCCTTTCCTCCACCATTGAGCCGCGAAGATTTAAGACCAAAGTGTCTCATTGCATCATCAAGATCATAGTCACTATCATCATCATCCTCATCATAGTATCCATGTTCAAAATCATCTTGTGATTGATCAATTCCTAGAGAGGGAAATTCATTAGATAAATGATCACTTCTATGGTTATCTTTATGGATTCTAATAGCTTCGGAAATGATATTGCTAACGATCCCAAGATCTCCTATGGCACGCATGAGATTTGTAAGCTCAAATAGACAACCACCAAAGCTAGGATCACTAGAATTCATCTTACTCAAGGCAATATACTTATGGAGAATTTCGTCTAAATTTTTCAAGGAATAATCTGGAAATCGTTCCTCGAGAAATCTCCATATAGTATAGGCACAATCAAGAGTAGGCAAACTAGCAATCAAATTTTTGGGCAATCCTCTTATGATAAGATTGATAGTTCTAAGATTGCGAATCATGTCAAGATCCTCTTCGGGTGTGGGATGCAAAGGATCAATATGAGGTGCACAAGGGCTAGTAATGTACTTGTTCAAATGATGTTCATTGAAAATCTCAAGCATTTCATTTTTTCACTCATGAAAATATTCTCCATCAAGAATAGGCACTCTACGTCTAAGACTCCCCAAAGTAGACACATCCATCTTCCTCCAAAGGTTTTTAAACCAAGGCAATGGAGAACAATGCTCAGATACCAACTAAAAGGATCGAGAAGAGGTGTCTAGAGGGGGGTGAATAGACTCTAAGAGATAAAAGTTGCAGTTTTCAATCTCTTGGATTGAAGTGGAGTATTAGCACAAGTCTAAACATTCACAATACATATCAAGCAAGCATGCAAGCATACAAAGAGTATATGAGCAGCGGAAAGTAAAGCATGCAAGTTGCAAGAATGTAAAGAGAAGGGATTGGAGTGTGCAAACGCAATTTGGAGACACGGAGATTTTTTATCCGTGGTTCCGATAGGTGGTGCTATTGTACATCCACGTTGATGGAGACTTCAACCCACGAAGGGTAACGGTTGCGCGAGTCCATGGAGGGCTCCACCCACGAAGGGTCCACGAAGAAGCAACCTTGTTTATCCCACCATGGCCGTCGCCCACGAAGGACTTGCCTCACTCGGGTAGATCTTCACGAAGTAGGCGATCTCCTTGCCCTTACAAACTCCTTGGTTCAACTCCACAATCCTGACGGAGGCTCCCAAGTGACACCTAGTCAATCAAGGAGACACCACTCTCCAAGAAGTAACAAATGGTGTGTTGATGATGAACTCCTTGCTCTTGTGCTTCAAATGATAGTCTCCCCAACACTCAACTCTCTCTCATAGGATTGGATTTGGTAGAAAGAAGATTTGAGTGGAAAGCAACTTGGGGAAGGCTAGAGATCAAGATTCATGTGGTTGGAATGGAATATCTTGACCTCAGCACAAGTGTAGGTGGTTCTCTTCTCAGAAAATATGTATTGGAAGTGTAGGCATGTTCTGATGGCTCTCTCCACGAATGAAGAGTGGGTGGAGGGGTATATATAGCCTCCACACAAAATCTAACCGTTACACACAAACCACCAAACTCGGTGGGACCGATTCAGAGAACTCGGTCGGACCGATTTGGTTCATAATGTGACCGTTAGGCATTTCGGTGGGACCGACTGGATCAACTCAGTGGGACCAATGTGCTAGGGTTAGGGTAAATCCAAAACTCTGTTTGACCGATTACTCAAACTCGGTGGGACCGATTTGGGTAATAAGTGAAACAGAAAGTTGGCCAAGCAAACTCGATGGGGCCGGTTGCAAATCTCGGTGGGACCGAAATTATTGCATCAGACAACAGAGAGTTTGCAAGCCCATCTCGGTGAGACTGAGATCCCATCGGTGAGACCGAACTGATTAGGGTTTCTGGCAGTGGCTATGTCAACTGAACTCGATGGCTCCGGATATGAAATTTCGGTGGGGCCGAGATTGACTTTTTTGTTTAGGACATATGTGGAAGTGAGAAAGTGGTTGAGGGCTTTGGAGCATATCACTAAGCACTTTGAGCAAGCAAGCAATTAAGCAACACCTCATCCCTTCTTAATAGTATTGGCTTTTCCTATGGACTCAATGTGATCTTGGATCACTAAATAGAAAATGTAGAGTCCTGAGCTTTGAGCTTGAGCCAATCCTTTGTCCTTAGCATCTTGAAGGGGTTCCACATCCTCTTGTCCATGCCACTCCATTGTTGAACTTATCTGAAACATACTAGGTAGAAGCATTAGTCCAATAAGAGATATGTTGACATTAATTACCAAAATCACCCAGGGAGCACTTGTGCTTTAAAGTGGTAACCATAGAATCATGTTTACTTATAAGTTTAAGTTCACCTTTAACTCTAGACATATAATCTCTCAAGTGTTCAAGCATATAAGCATTGTGTTTTAATTCTCTACCAACATAAGCATTGAAGTTTTCTTGTTTCACAATAAAATTATCAAACTCATCCAAACATTGGCTAGCAAACTTAATAGGAGGGATTTCAGCTTTATCAAATCTATAGAGAGAATTTACCTTTACTACCTGTGTCGGGTTATCAAGAACATGTGTTTCTTCAACAGGCGGTAAATTAAGACCATGTATTTCTTCAATAGGAGGTAAATTCTTGACATCTTCGGCTTTAATACCCTTTTCTTTCATAGATTTCTTTGCCTCTTGCATATCTTCAGGACTGAGAAATAGAATACCCCTTTTCTTCGGAGTTGGCTTAGGAAGTGTCCAATTATTTTCATTGGTCAACATATTATTCAATAGGACTTCAGCTTCATCTGGTGTTCTTTCCCTGAAAACACAACCAGCACAACTATCCAGGTGGTCTCTGGAAGCATCGGTCAGTCCATTATAAAAGATATCAAGTATTTCATTTTTCTTAAGAGGATGATCAGGCAAAGCATTAAGTAATTGGAGAAGCCTCCCCCAAGCTTGTGGGAGACTCTCTTCTTCAATTTGCCTAAAATTATATATTTCCCGTAGAGCAACTTGTTTCTTATGAGCAGGGAAATATTTAGCAGAGAAGTAATAAATCATATCCTGGGGACTACGCACACAACCAGGATCAAGAGAATTAAACCATATCTTAGCATCACCCTTTAATGAGAACGGAAATATTTTACGGATATAGTAGTAGCGAGTTTTCTCATCATTAGTGAACAGGGTGGCTATATCATTTAATTTAGTAAGATGTGCCACAACAGTTTCAGATTCATAGCCATAAAAAGGATCAGATTAACCAAAGTAATTATATCAGGGTCGACAGAGAATTCATAATCCTTATCAGTAACAAAGATAGGTAAAGTAGCATAAGCAGGATCATATTTCATTCTAGCATTCAGAGATTTTTGTTTCAGCTTAGCTAATAATTTCTTCAGATCACTTCTATCATTGCAAGCAAGAAAGTCTCTAGCACTTTCTTCATCCATAACATAGCTGAGGGAGTCCTGGATTAGGGGGTCCTCGGACAGCCGGACTGTACACTTTGGCCGGACTGTTGGACTATGAAGATTCAAGATTGAAGACTTCATCCCGTGTCCGGATGGGACTCTCCTTTCACTACAAAAAAAGACACATCCGTGACATTTTCGGCCGAACGAAAAAATTTCTGTGATACATATGACACTTCTATGACGATAATTGTGACAAAACCCGGTATCATCATAGATGTGGTGGGCTCCTACTTCTATGACAAAAAATCATGACAGAAAATGGGCTTTTCGTCCTGGGCGGGCCGGAGACGCAGCTACATGACATTCTTTGGGCCGTCCATGACGGAAAAAAACCGTGGTAGAAGCGAGGGCGAGGAAAATTTCGGGGAGTTCCCGGTTACGGTGGGAGGTCGGGGGCCGAGCGATGCGCGTTTCTCTCGTACACGTACGCGCGTGTGTGCGAGGCGTTGGCTCTAACTGAACCCGAGCGAGGCGTTGGGCTCTAACTGAACCCGAGCGATTGCACTGCAGGCTACGCGTTACTGAACCCGAGCGATCGATCGATGGCTATTAACTGAACCCGATCGAGCGATTCCTTCGCTACTGCTGCTAACTGAAGCTGATCGATGCTGCCTCTAGATGAACAGTGAGCATTGCTGGGGGGGTTGGATGAACAGTTCCCTGTTGGGGGTGGATGAACACGACCCCGTGGTGTTGCCTCTGGATGAACAGGACCCCGATCGATCGAGCCGGTTGGGGCTGGATGAATAGGACCCCGTGGAGGGCAGGATGAACAGGACCACCCCGTGGAGGGCAGAATGAACAGTAGACGGTGGAGGGCTGGATGAACAGTAGCCCGTGGAGGGGTGGTTGAACAGGAGCCCGTGGAGAGGGCTGGTTGAACAGTCGCCGGTGGAGTAGCGCGTGGTGGAGGCTGGATGAACAGGAGCCCGTGGATGAACAGTCGCAGGTGGAGACTGGAGGAGGTCGACGGTGGATGAACAGTAGCTCGTGGAGGCTGGAGGGGGTCGACGGTGGAGATGAACAGTGTCCCGTGGAGTCCCGTTTTGCGGTACGCCACACCCCTCCCGATGAACAGGACCCCCGTTTTGACCGTAGCGCTCCAACACAAGTCCGTTTCCTCCGTTTTGCGGTACGCCACACCCCTCCCGATCAACAGGACCCCCGTTTCGACCGTAGGAGGTCCGTTTCCTCCGTTTTGCGGTACGCCAGACCCCTCCCGATGAACAGGATCCCGTTTCAAACGTGGCCGGTCGAACACGAGGCCGTTTCCTCTGTTCTGCGGTATGCCAGGCCTCGTTTCCATCGGCTGTTCCGTCCAAGCCCTCCCGATGAACACGACGACGCATTCCGTTCCGACCCAGCTGGTTGGCTCCCCATGAACACGACGACGACGCTGTTTCTCCGTTCCGACCCAGCCATGTACACGAGCCATGGCCGTACGTATGCGCGAGTAGGCGTTCGAGACCCTGCCCGTATGTACGTACGTGGCAGTATTTTCTTTCTTGCACACTGGCCGCTGTACGTACGTGTACATGCTATGTGCGCGCTTCTACTATGACACGTGCGTGCCTCTACATCGACCAGTATGTACGTACACGTTCGCGACCAGAATGACAATGCTACGTACGCTTCGACCAGGTGGGTCCCAACTGTCAGGCACTTCCTTGCCTGCGAAGATGTAGCTAGTGGGTCCCAGCAGTCAGGGGGCGAATCGTTTTTTTTTGCCCGGACGCACTTCCTTGCGTGCGAAGATGTAGCTGGTGGGTCCCCGTAGTCAGGGGGAAACGTTTTTTTTCGCGAAATACGGTGGCCCGCCCGGTGGGTCCTTGCTGTCAGGTGGAGCAATCATTATTTTTCGCGTAATAAGGAGGCACTTCCTTGCTGCGGCCGTGGACCCAGCTGTCAACCTCTCCACGTACAGTCCACGTCCGGTGGAAGTCGTTCCTTGACCACGTTGACCACGCCGCGCCGAGAGCAACAAGGCGATGGACGACGACGAGGCCTAGGAAGGGGACGACGGGGAGCCGGGGAAGACGCGGCAGTGGAAGCCCGCGTGGAGAGGAGTACGAGGGTTCACTGGTTCGGCTGCGGTGCGAGGCTGCCATCGCCGCAGGGCCTGGCCAGCGGTGGGAATAGTAGGGGGCGGTGAGGCCTCCGCGGTAGCACAGCCGACCACGGGAGGCAGGAGCATGCGGCACGACCGGCGCTGCTTTGGGCGGCTGGAGCAAGAAGACCAGAGGTTGAAGAAGCACTACAGCCGTTGGATGGACATCGTATGGTCACTGGAGCTAGAATCGTTCATATTGACTAAAGTTGACAAAGGCCCCCGTCCGAGTCAACTTAGTAGGCCCACAAGTCACTCTCCCACCATGGTGGGTCCCAGCTAGCAGGGGGAGTATTCATTTTTTGTGCGTAATAAGGAGGCACTTCCGGTGGGTCCGAGCTAACAGCGGAGGGAACGTTTTTTACGCGAAATACGCTGGCCCGTCCGGTGGGTCCCAGCAGTCAGGGGAGAAACATTTTTTTTTGTGAAATAAGGTGGCCCGTCCGGTGGGTCCCTGCTGTCAGGTGGAGGAATAATTATTTTGCGCGTAATAAGGAGGCACTTCCTTGCGGCCGCGTGGACCCAGCTGTCAGCCTCTCCACATACAGTACTCTTCCGATGGAAGTCGGTCGTTGACCACGTTGACCACGCCGCGCCGAGAGCACCAGGGCGGTGCTCTGGACGACGGCGAGGCCTAGGAAGGGGACGACGCGGAGCCGGGGAAGACGCAGCAGTGGAAGCCCGCGCGGAGAGGAGTACGAGGGTTCACTGGTTCGGCTGCGGTGTGAGGCTGCCGTCGCCGCAGAATAACAGGGGGTGTGGGTGAGTAGAGGGATGGCCTGGCCAGCGGTGGGAGTAGTACGGGGCGATGAGGCCTCCGCGGCATCACAGCCGGCCACGGGAGGCAGGAGCACGCGACACGACCGACGCTGCTTTGGGCGGCTGGAGCAAGAAGACCAGAGGTTGAAGAAGCACTACGGCCGTTGGATGGACATCGTACGATCACTGCAACTAGAATATTTTATATTGACTAAGTTGACAAAGCCCTTGGTACGCGTCAACTTAGTAGGCCCACAGCTCGAATTTGGCAGAGAACATATAGCCCATTTGCAATTTGTAAGAATGTACAGCCCATTTTTTAATTCTAATGGAATTTACTACAGCCCATTTACAGTTTGTTAAAAGTACAGCCCAACTTCTAGCTAGGACAACGATTAATAATTTCAAACAACCGCTCAAAACAGAATTAAAAAAATTCCCACATTTTGATGGGATCCGAAATATTTTTATCCGAAATTTCTAGTCAGGTTAAATATAATTTCAAAATAAAGTTGTATTACATTAAAATCCAACGAAATATTGCGCGCGCAACAAGTAATGAAATTAAAATTTTCAAATTCCAAAAATAATATATTTTTCAAACTAATTACGTGTTTGGTGCATAGTAACTGTCTAGTTATTATAATTACATCCCATTTATTATTTCTTAAAGTCCATTTTCTTGTTATGCCTAATGCATGCCTCCTAGCAAAGTTTGCAGCCCAGCGGGGCGGAGAATAACAAGTTGACCCGGATATTGTGTACAACTATTGGCCCAGTTGCATTGCTGATGTTGAAAAAAAAGGCCTGTGTAGTACAGTACAACCTAACTTGGTTACTCAGCCCACATTCAGCGACGCCGGAAAGGCCCAAACAAGGCTTCTGTACAACTTTTTGAAGTCACTGGGCTCAATTAATAACTTAAGAAAAAAGTTAGATTATAGTGGAACCTAATTAAAAGCTGTCACGAGCAAATAAATAATTCAACGGGTCCCACTTGTGCGTGTGCGCGTGTGTGTGCGTGTGTGTGTGTGTGAGAGAGAGAGAGAGAGACCCATCGGTCGATGCTCGTAAATACATCTTTCAGCCATACGCATTGCTGATGCTCAGTAAAAACTTATATAGTTGACACAATCATATAGAACATCATAGCACACTAAACTTGCATACAAAAATTTCACGCAGGCGGCACAATCAGGATGGAAGCAGTGGATCTCTACGGGAAGGGCTATATTGAAACCAACGAAGTCGTACATAACGGTTCATCGTCTTTATCAATGACGGGAAAATATCTTGAATGTTGTGCAAAGAAAACAGGCAGACAACACAATAAGTTCTGCTAGCACATTAAGTTGACGTACAACCCTTTCTAAAAAAAGTTCAGGTACAAAATTAGAACAGGTCACAATCAAATGTACTGGCATATCAGTGCTTCACACCCATAGCTCGGATTTAACTAGTATCTGACAAGATTCAGTTGTTACCTCAAATTAGAGCACATCCAGGCAGCCAGCCCTGCCTCTTCTCCCAAAGAAGCAGTGGCCTCTGCCGCGCGATGGAGTAGGCCCTGTGCCATCCATCGTTCCGAGCAACACGGGGAAAGTCTGACGTTGACTCCTGTAGTGGACGTTGTCAACAGACCCTGGCACCAGCGGCGGCGGTAGGACTTCGATTGATGGATTGACCACTTCTTCGACATGCAAGAACACTCGATACAGGTACATCCCTAACGTGGTCCACGGCGGCCTCGATGGCGACGAATAGTACAACCCCGGTTCCTGCACCGGTATCTCAACACCAATGACCTTCGGTATGGTGGACGGCTTCTTCATCCATGCCATAACCGTCAGAGCCCAGCTGTCTGGAGGAACAAACATACTTACGAGCTCACCTACAAGGTCGTTGATAAGCTCGTTCGTGGACTCGTTGTTCCAAGCACGTCGAGGCATGCCGTGGAAGGTAAGCTTTGTTAAAAACTCAAGCTCAGAGGGCACCGAGCCCCATCCTGGGTGCCACCGATCAAAGCTCACCAGCGCGCCATCGCAGAACAAACGCCGGGAAGATTCGAACACACGACTGCAGTCGAAAGTTGTCCGGAACCTGACGAAGAAATCAGCCGGTGGCGGACAGACTTCAACGAGCAAGTCACTTATTTGGATGCCGTGCGCAATACCAAGAGCTTTGACAAGGTCGTCCGGCGAGACGGGAGGCCGGTCGCCATTGATGGTTACCATCAGCACTTTGCCGGCAAACTGGTCGTCAAGCGCCGCCATGCCACTGTTGAGCAATAGCATGCAGCGACCGAAGGTAGGACGGACCTCAGGATCTCCGGCTCGGAGATCCGCGTAGACCGGCGACATGATAGTGCGCTTGAGTACAGGGAGTACAGGAGGGGGATTTGGGAGAACTGGAGTAGGAATCGAGATTCCAGAGGTGGGGGAGGGGCGGGAGACTGGGGATGAAAAGGTAGCATGAATTTCGAGCACGCGCCAATATGCTCTCGGCGCGCAAGCGCACGAAAACACCGGTGGCGCCCACTTGTCGGCCTAAGAGTCCTTATTCTTTCTTTTTTGGAGAGCCCGGCCTCTTTTTTTTCAGGATCTTTTGAGAGCCCGGCCTGGGAGTCATAATTGACCTGTTTGGCATTGCGTTACTACTCGGCCCATATTCAACGACACCTCACTGGCCCAAACAAGTGTACATCATCGAAAAGACACTGAGCTCAAATTATATAACTTGAAAAAAGGATATACTCTGAACACTGGAGAATGGTGATGCCCTCATTTAGCCCACCAGTAGTTCGAGACAATAAACAGTTCGAAACAACGATATATACAACATTCAAACACTGACTAGTGACTACTACTGACATAAACAGCAAGACATGATAGTTCATAAGAAGTCTTGCTACACCACCAAAACGCACCCATCTGCAGCGCTCAGACTCTCGTGATCCAGACGAGAATGACATTCTAAACAGAAGCAACTATTACATAGTAAGAATGACATAGACGAGGATGACCAAATGACAAGGAATATGCATAACAAAAGAAAGAACTACCCATCCAGAACCAGCAGCAAAGACAACAAAGTCATTTGAAGAGATGATCCAACACCATCATAATTTGCAGCTCCGCTTCAGCGACCAGTGATCCGGAGACACCAGTACTCCACCCTTTCGATGCAACAGCCCAATTACCTATCAACCTGAAGGCTTGAACCACATCACTGCCTGTCGTAATTGAGACATCCAAGGATCAAAGTTAATCCGGATGCCTTTGTCATTCTCACCTTCTTTTGGCCGCAGGTTGTATCGTTGAAAATCAGGGGAGTTTGCTCCCGAACTCCTAGGGCTCGCCGTGGAGACACTGTTTTCCATAGCAAACAGAGCCTCTCTGCCATCAAGGTCCTTGCTAACGGTGATCTCCTGGTTAATCGGATAATTGAGTCCGAGAAACAGAGAGTGTGAACCAAGGCTGTTTACCCGCCTCCAACTAAAAAATCCTAAAGGCCCCAACAAGCTGGTATCCTGCTCATAGACATAACAGCCACTGTCCGGATACTCATGTATTACACGGTGCTTGTATACAGTGGGGTTTTTGCAATATAACTTTTCCGGCTCATGTGTCCGAATGATCATCAGTCTTTTGCCGTCGTCTGATCGAGCGAGGAACCAGTTGTGCTTCCCTGTTTTTGGCAAAGGTGGTGTGATTACAAAGGGCAGTAACTGTAGGGACACTACATCATATCAAAAAGGACAGGCATTGTTAATGTAAGATCAGCATTGTTCAGAGTATGAGTAGGATAATGCAAGAAACAACATTGATATGTCCCTGTTGGAACTGGGAGGAAAATACAGGGAAATGTATACTGGGTTCGAAAATATAGAAGTGCCATGCATGGTTATACTCATGTTATCTCGCAATCGATTCTTCACAGGAAACTACCATGTCATGCATGTTATGTACTCCCTCCGTTCCCAAATATTTGTCTTTCTAGGCATTTCAAATAGACACAACATACGGATGTATGTAGACATATTTTAGAGTGTAGATTCACTCATTTTGCTCCGTATGTAGTCACTTGTTAAAATCTCTAGAAGGACAAATATTTGGGAACGGAGGGAGTAATCATGTTCTGTCCTCACAAACAAATTCTTCAAGGTAACTAACAGACCATGCATTGTTATATACTCGTGTTCTGTGGGCAAAAATTTTGTGAGGATATTATTATAGCCATTGATTGCTGAAGGGCGAATATAGGTATGTACACATGGTAAGCATTGCAGGATTTCACTACTTCCAAATATAGAGTTCTCCATATGCACATTTACTTCCCTAATGTATGGTTACATGAAACCAATAGTGTGGTGCATGTTTCTACATCATGAAAATGAGGAAACTAACAGGGCCATTGATACACACTCATATTTAGTAGTAGTATATAGATTACTGTAAAATAAGGATAATATCCATATATTCCTAACCGTTTGATTATTCAGGGTACAAATTGGCTGTAATGACATGGTCACAATCGCATGAATTAACTCATTCCAAATATAGCTGATTGACGGCGTCTCTAATACATTGCCATAGTTCTACTCAAATTCTGCTCAAACAGGGATATGCCAATCATCACAAAAAGTTCAAACAGTGTCATGGCGTCATCATTAACATGAGACAGAAACAACTTACACGCGCCGTCCCAGCAACACGTGGTGCCATCTGCTTTGTCGATCGCGTAGATGATGCCATTGTGTTCAATAGCATCACAGAAGTGTGTATCAGCTTTGACGATGATCCACTGCGAGCCGAGTTTTCTCCAGCTAAAGAAGGCACCGGCGTAAAGATAGGCGAGTCCGTGGTCGAACAAGGCAATTAGCTTGAAGTCTGCGTAATTCGCATGTCGTGTGGGCACTTGGCATATTACAATCTTCTGCAAAACAAGGTCCGTCCAACTGATGTAGTAATCTAGATGACTTGGACCGCGATGGTAATACTCTATATAATCCAACGGAGGAAGGATAATCTCATGGGAGGTCTGGAAGTTCACGAGCACCAACTTTTTACCGTCTTCTCTGAAGGCAGCCATCCAGTGGGAGTTCATGCCGACCCAGTACATACCTGCCAAGAAGTTTCGGGCGATGGTGATCGGATTGATGTCAAGGGAAATGATGTATGGCGACCCACTACATACCTGCAAAGAAGTTTCGGCTAATGGAGATCGGATTGAAGTCGAGGGGCATCATGCACGCCTACGTATCATGGTGAGCCAATCTCGCAAGACCAGATAGCAGCAAGCAGGGTGTCTTGAAAAGCTTAGGCCTCGCTTCGACGATGGCCGTGTGCATGTCCCTCGAGCATGCAGCCAGCCGCAGGGCGCTCAACATATCCATACACGAACAGCAGAGGTCGAGGATGTCACTGCGGAGATTGCTCCAATCGCGGCTCATATGGATGCTGCGCGGTTCGCGTTCGGCCATGGTGGAGTTTGGAAGGGGGCTTGATTTACGGGGGAGAAGGATGTCGGTGCTGGAGCGGCTAGCGAGGGAATAGTGGTACTGGAGGAGGCGAGTGAGGCAACGGTACACGGGGGCACAGTGAGATGGAGACGGAGACAGAGACGGAGAAGGAGATGGAGATGGAGTGGTGCTATGGGAGCGGAGAGGGAGACGAGGCGAGGCGCCAATGTGCTAGATAGCGGCGGTGACAGACTGCACAGTGCACAGGGTGAGGCTGACTTTGGTAACCCAAACATGCCGCCTGGACTAGTGTTAGGCGCAGGGTGTTGTCACTTCACTGTGAGGACCGGATGAATAGTATTTTGACCATCAAGTGTACCACAGTTGTACTACTACTAGTAGGAACATGAGTACTCCAGTATTGTATAGCGGAAATAGGTCTCCCGTGCTAGCATGCCTGTTCACTTCATCGTTCAGGTATCATCCATATTGCGAGCGGAACCAAATTCTCGTGCATGCCCAATCAACGCCCTGTCACGATGCATGCAGTGGTCGTTCTGGTGCATCAAGGACGGCATGCAGATCATTCCACACTTGAGAAGAGGAAAAATGGAAAGGTAGAACGCGGCAGCAGAGGAAGAGAACGCTGGCTAACGAGGCTGGGAGCGGATCGAGCAGGAAGTTAATGCTCCACGCCTAAAGGTTTTGGGAAAACCTGATTTTCATAAGGTGACTTATACTCACCTAAACGGAGGGAGTATTCCTTAACCAGAGAATGTTGTGTCTCCCACTCACGCGCTCAAAAAAAACTACGACACATTTTTTATCTGTTTGCATAGGTCCCACCTATCAGGAAGGATGGGCACGTACACGAACACGTACGACTCATCAGTCTACCCTCATAGCCTTTTCGTTTAGTCTACCTAGCCGTCTAATCAACTGCCTGCACGCCACTTCTCCCATTTACTTCTCCATCGGGAACCGATTCTCCTCGGCTTCTTCACCTCCCCTTCATCTTCATTTGCATCCAAACTCCACTGCGTTCACATTGTTTTAACCTCTTTAAATAATCATCTACTACTTCAGTTAGACTAGCCATCTAATCCTAATTCTCCAAACCATAGCCCTCCGTTCCAGCGGTTCCAAATGGCGAAAGAGATCGAGATGCAGGTTTTTAGCATCCAACATGTCCTCGTTGAAGGCTCGATGCGCATAGTTGCCACCATCACCATCCACCCAAGGGTTGTTCGGCAGTGGATCAACAATGTATCCAACCCCCTCGAAAAGGTAGAGATGAGGGTCATCGGTCTCGATGCAGAGTACACGGAGCGTGCCCCTGGGAAGATCCAGCGCGCCGCCGTCCTTCAGCTGTGCCTCGAAGATGATGTTTTGGTGTACCACATCATACACTCGCCCTCCATACCAGGTGAGCTTCACGATTTCTTGTCTCGGGAGGACGTATACTTCTGTGGGGCAGCCATCGAAGGGGACAAACAGAAGTTGGAGCCGTACAACCTTGATTTGAAAAGCATCGCTGACCTACAAACCAGAATCAAAATTCCTGTAGAAGATTGTGATAAACAGACACCATCCCTATTCGACGTAGCAAATTTTGTGCTCGGTACAAATCTTCAGAAGGGTGACGAGACGGTGGCATTAAGGTCATCTGGATGGGAGAATTATCCCTTGACGTACGAGCGGATAAAATATGCTGCCCTCGATGCCCGTGTGAGTTTCGAGATAGCTGCAAGGTCCAAAGAGCTTGTTGCGAAGCCGTCTCCCACAGAGAATGAGAACAAGAAGAAGAAGAAGAAGAAAAGGCTGCACCAGCAGGAGGGCATTATGGATGGATGAACTATTTCCTCTCTTGTAAAAAACGTATTCCCTCTCGGTGTATATTGATATAGATGGACTATTTCGATGGTGTGCATGTCTTTGGAACAGAGTAGTAGCGTGGGTCCGCTTGACTATAAGGAACTATTTATCCGCGTATATAGCTTTGTTTGTTACTCCTTCCAGTGATCGGTATGCAGTGCATGTGTCCGTAGACATGACAACTTGTCCATGGAAGTTCAACTACGGCGACCATCATGTTTCATCTCGCGATTCCCACAACGCCTCTCCAACCCATGGCACCACCCCCCCCCGATGTGCGCCTCACCCCTCTCGGCCGCATCGCCCCTCTGCCTTTGTGTGCATGACATGTGGGCCACCTAAAATGCGGCGAGCATCAAGTTTCTACCACAGCCACCCGCGATTCCCACGACGCCGCTCGAATCCATGAAACCACACGTCCCCCGACCTGCGGCTCACCCCTCTTGGCCCCACTGCCCCTCTGCCTACGGGAGCATTACATGTGGACCAGTCACCTATCGGGTCCACATGTTATTGACTCAAAGGTAGGTGTAGTAAGGCGTTGAAGCTCAGTCCCGACGGCCCTGAGAGGGAAATGTAACTCCTGCGCCAGGGCTTGTGGTGGTCCCGCAGCACGAACTCGTGCCAAACTCGAGATTTGTTTCTTTACTATACATGCACGCAACGATTTAATGGACATTGTAATCTCAACATGTGATGGGGAGCTCTAAATTTGAATTTGAAACTTATAAAATGAAAAGATTCAAAACAAATAAACTGGGAGAGAGGGAGTATATCGTAGGATGTGTCCCACACAAAATAAGTCCCCTGGTTTGTCACCGCGAAGATGCGATTAGAAAGGAGCACATCGTCTTCCTACTCGTACAGCAACAAATCGGCCGCAGACGGCATGGTCCGCCTTTGACCGCCATGTGCAAGGTTCGTACTATCTTATTCAATCTCACAGTGGTTCCATCATACCAATTCATGCGGTGGCCCGTTGCATGGCTGATCCCAATGTTGGACAAAGGTTCTACGGGAACGGTGTCACCGTTGTAAATTTTGTGCAAATTGATGTTGGTACCTTCCCGTACATATGCGATCCAATCTCCACTCGCACCGAGCCTAACCTGTGAAACAGTGGGCAGGGGGAGAATTAGGAAATGGACACGGAAGTAGTCTTTAGAATGCATTTACTACATGATCAAACTCATCTTACCTGCTCATCGGAGGAAATCCGAGTGCCCCTCAACATCGGCATCTCAAGGGGCGTCAACTTGCAACTACGGCCACGCCGCGCTAGAGAGATCCCCAAGGAAACATCCTCGTGCGTTCTACGGAACATCAAGATGCATTTGTATGAGTAGTTTATCTTGTGAGAGAAAAGGATGAACGAGGGAAGGCCTCTAGAGATAGAGATGGACACTACTACTACCAATGTGCTGGCCCGTGCGTTGCAATGGATCCAAAGTAGTAGACTAATACTTGTTCACGTGCTTGAAATATAAACACTCTAGTTTTGATATACATGTGTCAGCAGACATGACAGCTTGTCCATGGAAGTTGAACCACGGCGACCATCATGTTTCTTGTTTCTACCACTTCCACACCAACACGCGATTCCCACGACGCCGCTCCAACCCACGGCACGATGTCCCCCAACGTGGACATGGATCCTCTGACGTGGCTATCATTGCCTTGCCCTGCCTTTCCTTCGCTGACAGGTGGGACCCACGCTTATGGGTCCCACATGTTAGTGACAGAATGGTAGGATTGTTTGCGTCAGGGGATCCTCATCGCCCCGACGTGCCCCTCATCCCTCTCGGCCCCAGCGCTCCTCTGCCTTTGTGTGCATGACATGCGGGCCAGCTGAACTGCGGCGACCATCAACTTTCTACCACAGACACACCCGATTGGACGCGGTTTGCCTACTCCGCTACTGTGCTCCGATCCGTACTCCCGCAGCATCGAATTTTCATCCAGCGGTTGTGACACATTTCGTCCTGGTCATCAATCCTTAGCTGGAGTACTTATGTACTACAGGTAGTACCCGCTGGTGTGGCCATCTACGCCTCGTAACGCCCTGACGCCCAGCTGTGGCACCCTCGCCACGGCCACGCCACCACCGGCTGGTTCATCTCGAACGAGTGAGTCGCGAACCACGCCACCACCATGAGAATGACATGTGGGCCAGCCGCATTTAAGGTCCGCATGTCATTGACTCATAGGCCGGGCACTAAGCCACTGAAGTTCGGTCCCGTGGGCCCCGAGAGGGAAATGTAACTCCTGCGGCAGGACTTGTGGTGCTACCGCAGTACGAGCTCGTGCCAAAACTGGAATTTGTTTCTTACTACTACCAACTAGAACTAGTAAGGTACACGTGCATTGCACGCATGAGATTCTGGTGGTTTGTGCATTATGCTTCTACATGTGGAGCTTTCTGGATTCTAACATGTGGCAAAATCTGGTGGAATGTAAGGTTAGGCAAGTTTGATTAACTTAGGTGAGTGTTTGGTTCAAGCCACACCTTAGGCAAGCCACACTAAGGCCCCACATGAGATACACACAAAAAATGTGACAAGATTCCCTTAGGCTTGCCAACTTGTGGCTCTCATTTTCAAGAACTAATAACTTTGCCTAAGCTTAGTTGTGGAAAAGTTAGTCATGAATTAAGTTCAACCATGGAGTCTTCTATATTATACATGTGGCAGAATCTGGTGGATGATATCCAACGGCCAGTAGTGCTCGGATTTGCCATCTTTGTACCGTCGGATTGGCTTCATCCAACGACCAACTTTCAAAGTTTTTCACACACTATATAGGGGGTATAGATATAGATGTGTCGGTCCGTTGCAATGGATCCAAAGTATATCTATTTAGTGGAGTGCACTCTAAACACATTATCTATTTATTTTTCTCTAACCTTCTGTAGCCATGCAACCAAGCCACATAAGCTTCATGGGTGCCCCCCACATCATATTATTCATACTACGTTGATTTAAAAAAAGATAAATCACCCAAAACAAGATCTTCCCGTTTTTTGTTCCTATGATGTTGTGCCGTGCACGTACCTACTAATTGTATACTGGTAGTACTAGTAATATAGTATTAGGAGTACAAACTTGGTACTAGTAGGAGTAGTACTAGTACGGAATGCTCCTACTCTATCAACGAGCCCCGTCTGACACCAAATTTCTTGGCTTCCGTGCTATAGCTAGATCTTCCCCTCGTTTCTGTTTTCCAACCCGGCGGCGGGCGGGGTGTCGGTTTGCTCAATGGCGGTCCCACATGAAAGTGAAAATGCTAGGAAACACGCCTTCCCTAAGCTATGTGTCGTGCCGGACGGGCCGTGTTGTACTCCCGAGTCCCGGGCGTGTGGGGGTGCGGCGCGAACGCGGCAGGCCTTTTCCTTTTACCAGCAATGTGCCCGTGTGTTGCAACAGATCCAAAGTAGTAGAATAGTAGTATTTGTTCACAAACTTGAAAGAAATCACTATTGTTTTGATATACTCCTAATATATTACTCCCTCCGTACCTAAATATTTGTCTTTTTGAGATTTCAAATGGACTATCACATACGGATTATATAGACATATTCTATTGTTTCTAGCAAGATGCCCGCACGTTCCACGAAGTTGATGGAAAAGGTAAGAACAACTTATAAATTGACGGATGGAGGACTAGTTACAGTGATGCATATAATTAAGCAAAGGGATCGCACATGTCGGTATTGACTGGAACGAGAATGCAACAGCACAATAAGAATTAAGGCCACGGTGATGCAATCGCAGTGGTGGTTACAGAAGGCAAGAAGAAAGATGGATCCACGAACGTACGACCTCCTCCTCCTCAACTTAGTGCGCCGGGCCACCGACCGGCGGCTAAGGAGCTGCGGCTTTTGTGGCGAGGTCGAGGTGCTTCTCAGCAAATGCATCCAAGGCTTCCAGCCGGTTGAGGAAGGCCAACGTCGTAGCGTCCTCACTGGCCTTGTAGATACCTATGTACACGATTTGCTCATACATGTGGATGTGTAGGTCGACGAATTCTTGCACGGCAAGGCGCCTCGCGGCGAGCGCGACCTCCAGGTGGACATTCTTCGTGGCGTCGGCGGGCAGTCGCAGGGCCACCAGTGCTTGAAAGAGGTTCCGGCCATGGAGGCCGATTAGGGTGGCAGGCAATGAGGAGCCCGGGTGCGCGGGCTGGAGGAGTACGGCGATGTCGTCCACGAGCTTCTTGAGGACGGTGAACTTGTTGTTGGGAATCGTAGCATAATTTTAAAATTTTCCTACGCTCACCAAGATGCATCTATGGAGTCTACTAGCAACGAGGGAAGGGAGTGCATCTACATACCGTTGTAGATCGCGAGCGGAAGCGTTCCAATGAACGTGGATGACGGAGTCGTACTCGCCGTGATCCAAATCACCGATGACCGAGTGCCGAACGTACGGCACCTCCGCGTTCAACACACGTACGGTGCAGCGACGTCTCCTCCTTTCTTGATCCAGCAAGGGGGGAGGAGAGGTTGATGGAGATCCAACAGCACGACGGCGTGGTGGTGGATGTAGCGGCTCTCCGGCAGGGCTTCGCCGAGCTTCTGCGCGAGAGAGAGAGGTGTTGCAGGGGAGGAGGGAGGCGCCAAAGGCTGTAGTGTCCTGCCCTCCCTCCCCCCCTTTATATAGGCCCCCAAGGGGGTGCGCAGCCCTAGGAGATGGGATCTCCAAGGGGGGGGCGGCGGCCAAGGGGGAAAGGGGTTGCCTTGCCCCCCAAGGCAAGGGGGAACTCCCCCCCCCTAGGGTTCCCAACCCTAGGCGCATGGGGGGGAGGCCCAAGGTGGCGCCCCAGCCCACTAGGGGCTGGTTCCCCTCCACTTTCAGCCCATGGGGCCCTCCGGGACAGGTGGCCCCACCCGGTGGACCCCCGGGACCCTTCCGGTGGTCCCGGTACAATACCGATAACCCCCGAAACTTTCCCGGTGGCCAAAACTGGACTTCCTATATATAATTCTTCACCTCCGGACCATTCCGGAACCTCTTGTGACGTCCGGGATCTCATCCGGGACTCCGAACAACTTTCGGGTTTCCGCATACATATATCTCTACAACCCTAGCGTCACCGGACCTTAAGTGTGTAGACCCTACGGGTTCGGGAGACATGCAGACATGACCGAGACGCCTCTCCGGTCAATAACCAACAACGGGATCTGGATACCCATGTTGGCTCCCACATGTTCCACGATGATATCATCGGGTGAACCACGGTGTCGAGGATTCAATCAATCCGTATGCAATTCCCTTTGTCAATCGGTATGTTACTTGCCCGAGATTCGATCGTCGGTATCCCAATACCTAGTTCAATCTCGTTACCGGCAAGTCTCTTTACTCGTACCGCAATGCATGATCCCGTGACTAACGCCTTAGTCACATTGAGCTCATTATGATGATGCATTACCGAGTGGGCCCAGAGATACCTCTCCGTTTACACGGAGTGACAAATCCCAGTCTAGATCCGTGCCAACCCAACAGACACTTTTGGAGATACCCGTAATGCACCTTTATAGTCACCCAGTTACGTTGTGACATTTGGCACACCCAAAGCACTCCTACGATGTCCGGGAGTTGCACGATCTCATGGTCTAAGGAAAAGATACTTGACATTGGAAAAGCTCTAGTAAACGAAACTACACGATCTTTTATGCTATGCTTAAGTTGGGTCTTGTCCATCACATCATTCTCCTAATGATGTGATCCCGTTATCAGTGACATCCTATGTCCATAGTCAGGAAACCATGACTATCTGTTGATCAACGAGCTAGTCAACTAGAGGCTTACTAGGGACAGGTTGTGGTCTATGTATTCACACATGTATTACGATTTCCGGACAATACAATTATAGCATGAATAATAGACTATTATCATGAACACAGAAATATAATAATAACCATTTATTATTGCCTCTAGGGCATATTTCCAACAGTCTCCCACTTGCACTAGAGTCAATAATCTAGTTACATTGTGATGAATCGAACACCCATTGCGTCCTGGTGTTGATCATGTTTTGCCCTAGGGAGAGGTTTAGTCAACGGATCTGCTACATTCAGGTCCGTGTGTACTTTACAAATATCTATGTCTCCATTTTGAACACTTTCACGAATGGAGTTGAAGCGACGCTTGATATGCCTGGTCTTCCTGTGAAACCTGGGCTCCTTCGCAAGGGCAATAGCTCCAGTGTTGTCACAGAAGAGAGTCATTGGGCCCGACGCATTGGGAATCACCCCTAGGTCGGTAATGAACTCCTTTATCCAGACTGCTTCCTGTGCTGCCTCCGAGGCTGCCATGTACTCCGCTTCACATGTAGATCCCGCCAAGACGCTTTGCTTGCAACTGCACCAACTTACTGCTCCTCTATTCAATATATACACGTATCCGGTCTGTGACTTCGAGTCATCCAGATCTGTGTCGAAGCTAGCGTCGACGTAACCCTTTACGACGAGCTCTTCGTCACCTCCCTAAACGAGAAACATATCCTTAGTCCTCTTCAGGTACTTCAGGATATTCTTGACCGCTGTCCAGTGTTCCTTGCCGGGATTACTTTGGTACCTTCCTACCAAACTTACGGCAAGGTTTACATCAGGTCTGGTACACAGCATGGCATACATAATAGACCCTATGGCCGAGGCATAGGGGATGACACTCATCTCTTCTATATCTTCTGCCGTGGTCGGGCATTGAGCCGTGCTCAATTGCACACCTTGCAATACAAGCAAGAACCCCTTCTTGGACTGATCCATACTGAACTTCTTCAATATCTTGTCAAGGTATGTACTCTGTGAAAGACCAATGAGGCGTCTTGATCTATCTCTATAGATCTTGATGCCTAATATGTAAGCAGCTTCTCCAAGGTCCTTCATTGAAAAACACTTATTCAAATAGGCCTTTATACTTTCCAAGAATTCTATATCATTTCCCATCAATAGTATGTCATCCACATATAATATGAGAAATGCTACAGAGCTCCCACTCACTTTCTTGTAAACACAGGCTTCTCCATAAGTCTGTGTAAACCCAAACGCTTTGATCATCTCATCAAAGCGAATGTTCCAACTCCGAGATGCTTGCACCAGCCCATAGATTGAGCGTTGGAGCTTGCATACTTTGTTAGCATTCTTAGGATCGACAAAACCTTCCGGCTGGATCATATACAACTCTTCCTTAAGGAAGCCGTTAAGGAATGCCGTTTTGACGTCCATCTGCCATATCTCATAATCATAGTATGCGGCAATTGCTAACATGATTCGGACGGACTTCAGCTTCGCTACGGGTGAGAAAGTCTCATCGTAGTCAACCCCTTGAACTTGTCGATAACCCTTAGCGACAAGTCGAGCTTTGTAGATGGTCACATTACCATATGCGTCCGTCTTCTTCTTAAAGATCCATTTGTTTTCTATGGCTCGCCGCTCATCGGACAAGTCAGTCAAAGTCCATACTTTGTTTTCATACATGGATTCTATCTCGGATTTCATGGCTTCTAGCCATTTGTCGGAATCCGGGCCCGCCATCGCTTCTTCATAGTTCAAAGGTTCACCGTTGTCTAACAACATGATTTCCAGGACAGGGTTGCCGTACCACTCTGGTGCGGAACGTGTCCTTGTGGACCTACGAAGTTCAGTAACTTGATCTGAAGCTTCATGATCATCATCATTAACTTCCTCCCCAGTCGGTGTAGGCACCACAGGAACATTTTCCCGCGCTGCGCTACTTTCCGGTTCGGAAGGGGTGACTATCACCTCATCAAGTTCCACTTTCCTCCCACTCAATTCTTTCGAGAGAAACTCCTTCTCTAGAAAGGACCCGTTCTTGGCAACGAAGATCTTGCCTTCGGATCTGAGGTAGAAGGTATACCCAATAGTTTCCTTAGGGTATCCTATGAAGACGCATTTTTCCGATTTGGGTTCGAGCTTTTCAGGTTGAAGTTTCTTGACATAAGCATCGCATCCCCAAACTTTTAGAAACGACAGCTTAGGTTTCTTCCCAAACCATAATTCATACGGTGTCGTCTCAACGGATTTAGACGGTGCCCTATTTAAAGTGAATGCGGCAGTCTCTAAAGCATAACCCCAAAATGAGAGCGGTAAATCGGTAAGAGACATCATAGATCGCACCATATCCAATAGAGTGTGATTACGACGTTCGGACACACCATTTCTCTAAGGTGTTCCAGGCGGCGTGAGTTGTGAAACTATTCCACATTTCCTTAAGTGTGTACCAAATTCGTGACTTAAATATTCTCCACCACGATCTGATCGTAAGAATTTTATTTTCCTGTCACGTTGATTCTCGACTTCACTCTGAAATTCCTTGAACTTTTCAAAGGTTTCAGACTTGTGTTTCATTAGGTAGACATACCCATATCTACTTAAATCATCAGTGAGAGTGAGAACATAACGATATCCTCCGCGAGCCTCAACACTCATTGGACCGCACACATCGGTATGTATGATTTCCAATAAGTTGGTTGCTCGCTCCATTGTTCCGGAGAACGGAGTCTTGGTCATCTTACCCATGATGCATGGTTCGCACGTGTCAAATGATTCGTAATCAAGAGACTCCAAAAGTCCATCTGCATGGAGCTTCTTCATGCGCTTGACACCAATGTGACCAAGGCGGCAGTGCCACAAGTATGTGGGACTATCGTTATCGACTTTACATCTTTTGGTATTCACACTATGAACATGTGTAACATCACGTTCGAGATTCATCAAAAATAAACCATTGACCAGCGGGGCATGACCATAAAACATATCTCTCAAATAAATAGAACAACCATTATTCTCATATTTAAATGAGTAGCCATCTCGAATTAAACGAGATCCAGATATAATGTTCATGCTCAAAGCTGGCACTAAATAACAATTATTGAGGTTTATAACTAATCCCGTGGGTAGATGCAGAGGTAGCGTGCCGACGGCGATCACATCGACCTTGGAACCATTCCCGACGCGCATCGTCACCTTGTCTTTTGCCAGTCTCCGTTTATTCCGTAGTTCCTGATTTGAGTTACAAATATGAGCAACCGCACCGGTATCAAATACCCAGGAGCTACTACGAGTACTGGTAAGGTACACATCAATTACTTGTATATCACATATACCTTGGGTGTTGCCGGCCTTCTTCTTGTCTGCTAAATATTTGGGGCAGTTCCGCTTCCAGTGACCACTTCCCTTGCAATAAAAGCACTCAGTCTCGGGCTTGGGTCCATTCTTTGACTTCTTCCCGATAACTGGTTTACCGGGCGCGGCAACTCCCTTGCCGTCCTTCTTGAAGTTCTTCTTACCCTTGCCCTTCTTGAACTTAGTGGTTTTATTCACCATCAACACTTGATGTTCTTTTCTGATCTCCCCTTCCGCTGATTTTAGCTTTGAATATACCTCGGGAATGGTCTTTTCCATCCCCTGCATATTGTAGTTCATCACAAAGCTCTTGTAGCTTGGTGGAAGCGACTGGAGGATTCTGTCAATGACCGCGTCATCCGGGAGATTAACTCCCAGCTGAGACAAGCGGTTGTGCAACCCAGACATTCTGAGTATGTGCTCACTAACAGAACTGTTCTCCTCCATTTTACAGCTGAAGAACTTGTCGGAGACTTCATATCTCTCGACCCGGGCATGAGCTTGAAAAACCAGTTTCAGCTCCTCGAACATCTCGTATGCTCCATGTTTCTCAAAACGCTTTTGGAGACCCGGTTCTAAGCTGTAAAGCATGCCGCACTGAACGAGGGAGTAATCATCAGCACGCTGCTGCCAAGCGTTCATAACGTCTTGGTTCTCAGGGATTGGTGCTTCACCTAGCGGTGCTTCTAAGACATAATCTTTCTTGGCAACTATGAGGATGAGCCTCAGGTTCCGGACCCAGTCCGTATAGTTGCTGCCATCATCTTTCAGCTTGGTTTTCTCTAGGAACGCGTTGAAATTGAGGACAACGTGGGCCATTTGATCTACAATACATGATGTAAAGATTTTAGACTAAGTTCATGATAATAAAGTTCATATAATCAAATTATTTAATGAACTCCCACACAGACAGACATCCCTCTAGTCATCTAAGTGAAACATGATCCGAACTCAACTAGGCCGTGTCCGATCATCACGTGAGACGGACTAGTCAAGATCGGTGAACATCTCCATGTTGATCGTATCTTCTATACGACTCATGCTCGACCTTTCGGTCCTCCGTGTTCCGAGGCCATGTCTGTACATGCTAGGCTCGTCAAGTCAACCAAAGTGTATTGCGTGTGTTCCGAGGCCATGTCTGTACATGCTAGGCTCATCAACACCCGTTGTATTCGAACGTAAGAATCTATCACACCCGATCATCACGTGGTGCTTCGAAACGACGAACCTTCGCAACGGTGCACAGTTAGGGTGAACACTTTCTTGAAATTATTATAAGGGATCATCCTACTTGCTACCGTCGTTCTAAGCAAATAAGATGCAAAAACATGATAAACATCACATGCAATCAAACAGTGACATGATATGGCCAATATCATCATGCTCCTTTTGATCTCCATCTTCGGGGCACCATGATCATCTTCGTCACCGGCATGACACCATGATCTCCATCATCATGATCTCCATCATTGTGTCTTCATGAAGTTTTCACGCCAACGATTACTTCTACTTCTATGGCTAACCGTTTAGCAACAAAGTAAAGTAAATTACATGGCGTTATTCAATGACACGCAGGTCATGCAAAATAATAAAGACAACTCCTATGGCTCCTGCCGGTTGTCATACTCATCGACATGCAAGTCGTGATTCCTATTACAAGAATATGATCAATCTCATACATCACATATATCATTCATCGCATCTTATGGCCATATCATATCACATATATCACTTGCTGCAAAAACAAGTTAGACGTCTTCTAATTGTTGTTGCAAGTTTTTACGTGGTTTGTAGGTTTCTAGCAAGAACGTTTCTTACCTACGTATGACCACAACGTGATTTGCCAATTTCTATTTACCCTTCATAAGGACCCTTTTCGTCGAATCCGTTCCGACTAAAGTAGGAGAGACAGACACCCGCTAGCCACCTTATGCAACTTGTGCATGTCAGTCGGTGGAACCAGTCTCACGTAAGCGTACGTGTAAGGTCGGTCCGGGCCACTTCATCCTACAATGCCGCCAAAACAAGAAACGACTAGTAGCGGCAAGAAGAATTGGCAAACTCAACGCCCACAACTGCTTTGTGTTCTACTCGTGCATAGTAACTACGCATAGGCCTGGCTCATGATGCCACTGTTGGGAATCGTAGCATAATTTTAAAATTTTCCTACGCTCACCAAGATGCATCTATGGAGTCTACTAGCAACGAGGGAAGGGAGTGCATCTACATACCGTTGTAGATCGCGAGTGGAAGCGTTCCAATGAACGTGGATGACGGAGTCGTACTCGCCGTGATCCAAATCACCGATGACCGAGTGCCGAACGTACGGCACCTCCGCGTTCAACACACGTAAGGTGCAGCGACGTCTCCTCCTTTCTTGATCCAGCAAGGGGGAGGAGAGGTTGATGGAGATCCAACAGCACGACGGCGTGGTGGTGGATGTAGCGGCTCTCCGGCAGGGCTTCGCCGAGCTTCTGCGCGAGAGAGAGAGGTGTTGCAGGGGAGGAGGGAGGCGCCAAAGGCTGTAGTGTCCTGCCCTCCCTCCCCCCTTTATATAGGCCCCCAAGGGGGTGCACAGCCCTAGGAGATGGGATCTCCAAGGGGGGGGGGCGGCGGCCAAGGGGGAAAGGGGTTGCCTTGCCCCCCAAGGCAAGGGGGAACTCCCCCCCTAGGGTTCCCAACCCTAGGCGCATGGGGGGGAGGCCCAAGGTGGCGCCCCAGCCCACTAGGGGCTGGTTCCCCTCCACTTTCAGCCCACGGGGCCCTCCGGGACAGGTGGCCCCACCCGGTGGACCCCCGGGACCCTTCCGGTGGTCCCGGTACAATACCGATAACCCCCGAAACTTTCCCGGTGGCCAAAACTGGACTTCCTATATATAATGCTTCACCTCCGGACCATTCCGGAACCTCTCGTGACGTCCGGGATCTCATCCGGGACTCCGAACAACTTTCGGGTTTCCGCATACATATATCTCTACAACCCTAGCGTCACCGGACCTTAAGTGTGTAGACCCTACGGGTTCGGGAGACATGCAGACATGACCGAGACGCCTCTCCGGTCAATAACCAACAGCGGGATCTGGATACCCATGTTGGCTCCCACATGTTCCACGATGATATCATCAGGTGAACCACGGTGTCGAGGATTCAATCAATCCGTATGCAATTCCCTTTGTCAATCGGTATGTTACTTGCCCGAGATTCGATCGTCGGTATCCCAATACCTAGTTCAATCTCGTTACCGGCAAGTCTCTTTACTCGTACCGCAATGCATGATCCCGTGACTAACGCCTTAGTCACATTGAGCTCATTATGATGATGCATTACCGAGTGGGCCCAGAGATACCTCTCCGTTTACACGGAGTGACAAATCCCAGTCTCGATCCGTGCCAACCCAACAGACACTTTTGGAGATACCCGTAATGCACCTTTATAGTCACCCAGTTACGTTGTGACGTTTGGCACACCCAAAGCACTCCTACGATGTCCGGGAGTTGCACGATCTCATGGTCTAAGGAAAAGATACTTGACATTGGAAAAGCTCTAGCAAACGAAACTACACGATCTTTTATGCTATGCTTAAGTTGGGTCTTGTCCATCACATCATTCTCCTAATGATGTGATCCCGTTATCAGTGACATCCTATGTCCATAGTCAGGAAACCATGACTATCTGTTGATCAACGAGCTAGTCAACTAGAGGCTTACTAGGGACAGGTTGTGGTCTATGTATTCACACATGTATTACGATTTCCGGACAATACAATTATAGCATGAATAATAGACTATTATCATGAACACAGAAATATAATAATAACCATTTATTATTGCCTCTAGGGCATATTTCCAACACTTGTTGCTGGTGGCAACGATCATCTGGTCGAACAGGGAGTCGTAGTTGGCGTCGACGGCGGCCATCCACCAGCTGGTCTCCAACACCGTCTGGAGAGGATCCTCGGCGCCATGCCGCAGGCCGGCGTCGTGGACCATCTGGCGCAGCCGCTAGCCGCTCACGCGCATCGCCGCCATGGGTCTGGAGTGAGCTCTTTTGTGCTTAGTGTAGGTGCTTAGGCAAATGCTTAGGTGCGTACGATGTGGTAGATGCATTGGAATGGAGGGGCGCCTTTATATGAGGGCAATGAGGGCAAACTGCGTTGCATTCACATCATGCAGCCTCTTTTCCCGGACCTCCTCCCATTACTTCCCTCATGCATTAATTGAAGGAGGATGCATTGGCCGTTCAACATATCGGGAACCGCTACTCCCTCCCTCGTCTGCATTAAAGCCGTATCGGGAACTGCGCCGCCCGTTGTCAAATCGAATACTCCCTCCGTCTAGGTGAGTATTAAGTCATCTTACGAAAACCAAATAGTAAACACATAGGCGTGGTGCATTAACTCTCACGTTGTTTCTTATTTTTGACATAAATAGAGGAATCAACAAAGAAGAGATGTGGGGCTTGTATGCTTTTAATGACTTGAGACTATCAAACATGACATGCAGTGGTCAGTTCGTTGCACAAGAACAAATACAACCCACGTCAGCACACACGCATCTTATATAGCATCACATCCAATGGCTATAAAAGATGAATGAGACCAAATTATATCTCATCTAGATGAGTTCTAGCAAAACTGTATTAATAATACTTAGTACTCCTGCGCCATGTATCATATATTAGTATCATGTAGTACTTTATTTATTGCCATGTATGACACATAGTACTCAACTCTCTCTCTTTCTTCATTTAATTCTATGACACCTCATCAAAATTGCTAAGGCTAGTACCATTACAACCAGCCTTAGCAAATACTAAACATTAAGTTCTCTCGTTTTCCTCTCCACCTTGGTCACCTAGACGGAGGGAGTATACTGCGCAGGCTTTTCCGCGGTAGGCGGGGCAGTTCCGCCTAGTCGGTTCGATAGAGAAGCGAGAAGACGAGGGAGTAGGCTGCTCCAAACGTAGGGCTGTGTGATTTGACAGCGAGTTACTGCTGAACAGGTGGGGCCCCGTGATTTGACTTGCCATTATCATTTTAACTGCGGCGCTACGACCGGCGTGAGTCTCCCGATTCCTGGCCACCTCCATACAGGTGCCTCTCCCAATGCTCCACCATGTAGTAGAGGCTGGCTCTTGCATGAGAGCCCACTTCTCCACTTTTTCCTTGCCTCTCTTTCCTCCACATATGCAAAAATGCCATGTAAAGCACACTATTGTACTTACTTGCTCCTACAGGTCCTTAAGCTTGCCACATAGGCATAAAGTCTGATGTGGCAAGTTAATCAAGAAGAGAGAGACTAGTTTGGTGACCCAAGGAAGAAACGGTGCTAAGCGCGTGTACCTAGGTGAAAAGACAATTTTGAGTCTATAGCTAATTAAATGAAGCAAACTTAGCAACACCATTTCATTGGAAGAGGTCACTCCTTGGCAATGCAATAAATACTAGTACTCCCTGTGTCCCATAATATAAGAACGTTTTTGGCACTACACTAGTGTCAAAAACGTTCGTATATTATGGGACGGAGGGAGTACGAAGAAAGAGATAGAGAGAAGTAAAAAAATACACTTATAGCCAACCTTATAGCCAAAACCTTGTTGTAGTATGAGTGACTAAGTGGTGACTATGTATGACATGCCAACATCAGATAGCCTAACGCACCGTGTTAAATCTCCAAGGGCGCGACCGCACGAGCGACGCGACGGTCGTGGTAGGCGTGAGCACGATACGGGCTGCTGGCAGCCCTTGGATCTGAGATCAAACGGCCGCATGCTAAGTTGCTGAAAATTTGCAGAATAACCCTCCAGGATAGGATATTCACCCATAGGTCTAGAATCACGCCATGCAACCGTTCGATCTCAGATCCAAGGGCTCTCGGAAGCCCGTATCATGGGAGAATGGAAAGCCACTACCCTGCCGTTCGCACGCTAGCAGTTCGCTCCTACTCGTCCCCGCATGTCCTTCAATACTACGGCGGTTCGCTCCTAGTCGTTCCGTCCATTCACATTACGGCAGTTCCACTAATCCTAACCCTCCTCCCAAATCCATGGCGTCCCAAATCTCCCCGATCGGCGGTGAGTACAAGGTTAGAACCATCACCGGCGATGAGTTCGACGTCATCTACACCCATTCTTCCGCGACGGTGAAAGGATGCCTTTCTCGCTTCAGACGCATGTTCGAAGACTTAGATGATGAGTGGGTCGCTGGGCTAGATGTTGAGTACACCACAGTCCTGGGACGAGAGAAGGATCTAAAGGACGAAGAGAGGAAGAAGACCGCCGAGATCCAGGTTTGCGTGCATGACTTATGCTTGGTCTACCACATATGCCATGCCGACGTTGAGTGCCAGGATTTTAAGGACTTACTCGAGAGCAACCTAGTCAAATTCGTTACTGTAGACTTTGGTAACGACAAAGAAGTCCTGCGTCGGATAGGCCTCGTTGTAGGCAACACCTTCGACCTCCAGAAGAATCGGCTGGTGTCCTCTCATCAGCCTTCAATGCTGACCCTGGCAGGAGCCATGGTTCATCCTTCGTACCGTAAACTGGAGAAACCTCCATACACGTTTCATCGTCATGCATGGCAGCGAAATGTACTAGATATAGACCACATCCACTACGCTGCAAAGGATGGCTATCTTTGCTTCAATATCTACAAGGGTTGGATGAAGAGCAACAGCCAAGTGTGCGGTTCAAGCAAAGAAGTATCGGCCAAGAGGAAGAGGCACAATGACGAAGTTGAGGACGTGGACGAGGACTCCGAGTAAGGTGGCAGTGTCGTTGCTCATGGTGGTTCTAATGCAGTGTCTACCGGAATAGTTGCAAAGTTTAATTTCAGGTCTGCTTAATTTAATTTGAGGGGTGTGTTGTGCTGAGCCCCCAGCAGAACTATGTTATGTTTCTTCTTGTTACTTTAACTCTTCAGTACGTACATACTAGTATTTCTTACATTTCGTCTTTTAGTTGGTATAGTACTACCACTCGTTTCTTCACATTATATACGTACAATATATATGGCCAACATCATATAGCCAGCAGTTTAGTTATCAAAGAATTTCAGGGTGCTTCATTTTGTCAAAGAATTCCAGGGTGCTTAGTTTTATTTGAGGGGTGGGTTGTGCACTTGTGCTGGACACCATTATTGTGACAAGCCTTTTTAATAGTACTGTATGCATAATTTGGCGACGAGCGCTCTCTATATGTACCACCTTTTTAAATTTCAAGTTTTGCTCAATGGCGCAATCCATCGATACTACTACTGTACAAAAGTGGAGTATATACATTTTTTAAAAGGCTAGAGGGCGGGGCAGTCTAGCTCGGTCGGTTTCATGAGAGGCGAGGGCCTTTGTGATTTGATGGCTCATTACTCCTGTCAAATCGAATAGTACTGCGCCGCCCGCTGCACGCCCGGCGCCTCCATTAAACCCCTCCGTTAAACCCGCATGCAAACCGAGAATCCTACTCCTTCCACACGTCTGTTCATGAGCGGGCCGGAATTAAACGCAACACTGGCCGAGCTCCTCCCGTCCGCCCTTAGTTTAAACGAGGCCAGACGCCGGCCAAGCTCCTACCGTCCGCCCTCTATTTACACGAGGCCAGACAAACAGCGGGCAAGAATCGCACCCCTCCGCCGCTCCCCCATCTCCTCCTTCACCATTTTCTCCACTCTTCCGATGGCTTCCGATGAGCCGTTCTCCGGCATATTACCCGGCTGGGTGGCCCGCCGAGCCCTCCGGATACGGGCGAGGCCGCTCGGTGCTTCACCAACCTTGCTTGGCCCGACGGAGCCAGTTGCCGCCCCAAGCAGGCGCGTGGTTCAGCAACTCACCGCTCCAGTTCAGCTCGATGAGGAGTGGCGAGTTGCTCCATGCCGGCACGGCGGCTAGCATGCCGGTACGGGCACCGTCGCTGCCGCGTCGTACCGCGCCACCAGTGTCTACAGTGGCCGCGCCTCCCGTGTCTGTGGGCGCGCCTCCCGTGCCTGCGGCAGCGCCATGTAGGCAGAGATAGAAGCCGGCTGCATGGAGAGCGACGAGTCGGTGGCTAGCTTCTCCGTGTCCGCCGCCGTCATCGAGGAGAAGTAGAACACGGGAGGCCGCCGCCACTTGGGACCCATGAAGGCCACCGCCGAGGCGACGACCGCGGATTCAGGTGGTTTCTTTGCTGCTTCGTCTCTTTCGAGGACCTTCGTGGACCCCGCAAGTGTCTGACAGACATGAGGAAGACAAAGGGCTCCGCGGGCGGCCATTTAGAACTAAAATAAGTCTAGATACATCCATTTCTAGGACAAGTATTTCCGGACGGAGGGAGTATTAATTATACAAGAGAGCCGGATTGGCACCTCTTAGTTCATGTAAATGTAATGAAATCCATCATGTTTATATGAAGATCTGGCTTTTTTATACGAAATCCTTCATGCTTATATGAAATTAGTCCGTGTTTGCACGAATTTCATCTGGTTGGTTAGAGTTATAAAAATGTATGCCGCTGGCGTTTGATGTCGTCCTCCGCTTAAGGAAGCGGGAGGAAATTTGCCGGCTGCCGTTGGAGATGCTCTTTATGTTGGAAATAATAGAGTGACATCCAATCCATTTGAGTTAATTGCCTGTATGATTGTCCCTCTATAAAAAGTTAATTGCATGTACAGTGTACACGTGACTTGCAGGGTGGCTACAGCTTCATACAGAAAGTTAAAAAGAAACAAGTCCATCCTTAATCTTGTATTCTAAGTACTCTGTGGGTTCCACTGTCAGTACAGTAGCGAAAGAAGTATATATTAAATAAGTAGAGTAATATATAATATAAAAATATAAAAGTTACAAGACAGAATTCGACTCATGTCATCGCGTTGCGAGCATCCGGCGCTAACCAGCCCAGCACATTTTTGTTGTAGACCATGCTGGAGATATATCTCCATGTCTACTCTTATATATACTCCATTCGTTCCTAAATGTTTGTCTTTTTCAGATTTCAAATGGACTACCACATACGGATGTGTATGTAGACATATTTTAGAGTGTAGATTCACTCATTTTGCTTCGTATGTCTTTTCAGGAAGGGGTCAGATTTGTCCTTGATTTATTTATGAGGTATCCAGATGGCACTGCACCGCCAAGAAAAGAGGGTAACATCAAAATTATGGACTAATTTTTTGAGTATGTTGGTAAGGTCCGGTCATAGTCACTTGTTGAAATCTCTAAAAAGACAAATACTACCTCCGTCCGGAAATACTTGTCATCAAAATGGATAAAAGGAAATGTATCTAGACGTATTTTAGTTTTAGATACATATCTTTTTATCCATTTTGATGACAAGTATTTTCGGACGGAGGGAGTAGAAAACAGAGTTGGTGATGATGGTGTGCGTGCCATCCTGCAATATAGGCCGTCGGATTTATATCTAACGGATAGGAAAGAAACTATGGCAATTTTGCAAAAATATACCCACACGTCTCTCCAAGTTCACAAATAAGGACTTCCCTCGTTCAACCTTTTCTCTCACAAGATAAACTACTCATACAAATGCATCTTGATGTTCCGTGCAACGCATGGGCAGCTAGCTAATTTCTTTTAAAATAGTTGCTGCGATAATTGGGTTGAAGTGATATATTTTATGTCTGCCCCGAATGATTTCAGATTCACTAGTAGTAACAAAGAAAAGGTTGCCTTGTTAATTAACAGAAAACAGGGTGAAAACTATCACATGAGGCCGGTAAAAACAAGGCACACTGGGTTCAGCGTCATCGTCACTACAGCTGTGCGCGCACAAGAAGTCGACATATCGAGGGGGCTACCGAGAGAGGCACCGAGACACAATGTTTGAGAGAGAAACCAATTGACAGATTATGATCAGATCGAGTTGTCACCCTTCTGCTGTCATTGTTGGGGGGGAGGGAGAGAAAGACGTATCGAGAGTGTGCGTGGTAGGCACAGAGGCACAACTAGCGAGTGTGTGTGTGTGTGTGTGTGTTTGAAAGAGGAGTAGATAGATTATTATCAAGATCGATGTGTCACCCTACTCCTTCGGTGCCGGGT
>NC_057814.1:194186370-194188597 GCF_018294505.1 Triticum aestivum
TGTGTGTGTGTGTTTGAGAGAGAAGCCAGTCGATAGATTAGTATCAAGATCGAGGTGTCACCCTACTCCTTCGGTGTTGGGAAGTTTGGGTGTGTGGGGGGGGGCAGTGACACTCACATATCTCTACTCTTATAAAAAACAGAGTTGGTGATGATGGTGTTCCTGCCATCCTGCAATATAGGCCATCCGATTTATATCCGACGGACAGGAAGGAAACTATGGCAATTTTGCAAAAAGATACCCACACCCCTCTCCGCATTTGCAAATAAGGCATCCCTCGTTAATCCTTTTCTCCCACAAGATAAACTTCTCATACAAATGCATCTTGATGTTCCGTGCAATGCATGGGCATCTTGCTAGTAGGGAGAAAGAGTTTGTGTGACACATATCTAGCTATATTAAGGAATAGGTAGATAGCATATGTGTGAGAGACATTATTATACTTCGAGACATTAGTGGTCGTGGGTGGGCGAAATTAAAGGGGTGGGCGTGTTAGACATAGAGAGCGTGTGTGTTTCTGTGTGAGACTTGTAGGACGGGGTAGAAAGACGAATTTAACCCTAACAGAGGGGGAGAAATACACGAAGTGCGCGTGTGTGATTCCGATGCCCACAGGGAAATGAGATATGTATGCGTGTGAGAGAGATTGCACAATTCATTCACGTATCACTATCTAGCGATCGTGGACGTGCATCGCTTGAACATAAGTCAATATCTACTTCGTATCGTGGCCAAAGGTACAATATTGATTCAACGCTATAAAGATTGGACACTCACATATCACATTTTTTTCTATTTAAATAAACCTTTTCAGTTGTGCATGCCAAAGTTACAGTGATGTTTCTTCAAACAACCAATGTAGCTATCATGTATATGCACCATTGTTACTCTTGCATTCAAATTCATTAGTCTTGGATGATTTAAGTTTCTATTTTGAAGTAATATATGTAATATTCATATATGAATTCAACGGGTACGCAATTTATGAAATGGAGGCTATGTAATTATATGAGGTAACACTTTTAAGTAGCTGACTACAATATCCATTTCTTTTTGTGCGCCTCTACACTAACACATCAATGCATTATGTTTAAAGTAAATAACCAATGGCACTAAATTATCTATTTACACGAGAAATACATAGGCTGAGCGTTTGATCCCTTTTTTTGTGAACGCGCCACTACACCCGTACGTTTGGCCGCGCCCGTGTGAACGTCCAAGTTATCGGCGCATCATCCCGAGTTATTGTCTTTTTTTCTGGGGTGGACTTCACACCAGTTATTAACTGCTGACGCGTGCCCCGTGTACACAGTCTAGCATGACCTTCCCGCTAGCACGGTCCAAAATTAGTTTAAACTGGATACGAACGATCCCGCGGGCGGCAAAATCTCCCGCCTCCTTCTAAAAATTTCCGCCACCTTAGTCTTTAGCATGCGAAATCCCCCTTTTGTCCTTGGTGCACGGAGACCAATAGTTACAATACCGCCCTCATCTACATGATTGGTCGGGGCTGCTTTGGTAACTTCCGGTTCCCCCACTACACGGCACCCCCATTTCCTCTCCCCCTCCCGCAAAAACAACTAACTCCACAGCACCAGAGCATCTTGCATCACGTCGTCCGTACTTCATCACCCTTTCTCCCCTCCCCTCTCGAAACCCTAGACTGCTCATCCACCGGCGTACCATAGCCCATTCACTGCCAGTGGCGTCCACCTCACCGGATCTGCTTCTGCGGCCACATCTACCCCTCCCACCTCCCCTAGAACCAAGTAGACTGCTCATCCACCACTGTACCACAGCCCATTTAGTGCCGGCCTTGTCCACGGCGCCGGATCTGCTTTGCCGGTACTCTGGTCAACCGCCGCGCATCTGCAGCGGCTCATTCGTACTCCCCACCGGAGACGCTTCGTCCACACCCCCCGGAGCCGCCCCACCGACGCCCCCGTCGACGGCCTCTGATCCTCTTCGCCGACACCTTCCTCAACCCTACCAGAGCCGCTTCGCCGACACCTTCCTCAACCCTACCGGAGCCGCTTTGCCGACACCATCGTCAACCCTATCGGAGTAGCTTCGCCTATACCATTCTCAACCCTACCGGGGCCGCTTTGCCAACTCACAAGTCCACGGCCTCAGATCCGCTTCCTCGCACCCTCATCCAACCTACCGGAGCAGCTTCTGACGCCCCGTCCACGGCCGCAGATCCGCATCGTCGACACCACCCTTAACC
>NC_057814.1:194188954-194255871 GCF_018294505.1 Triticum aestivum
CGCATCGTCGACACCATCCTTAACCCAACCACCGGAGCAGCTTCTGACGCCCCGTCCACGGCCGCAGATCTGCGTCGTCGACACCATCCTTAACCCAACCACCGGAGCAGCTTCACCTACGCCCTCGTCCACGGCCACAAATCCGCTTCGCCCACACCATAGTCCACCCTACTGGAGCCGCTCCACAAACACCCTACTCGACGGTTCTAGATCTCCTTACCGGACCCCGACAGCCAGCGCAGCGTCATCACCCTCGACGTTTCTAACCTGATTCCCACCGTCTGGAGAGATGCCAAGCACCCGCCACAGCCTAGGTACTTGTCACCTTTAAACCCGTCCAGCATCACCTGCCCGATGTACTTCAAATATACTAACCGGTCGCTGTTACCTGTTATGCAGCTGGCAAAAACTACAAGGACGATGTTTCTTCTGGATCTAACAGCTTGGCCAACCAAGATCCTGGACTGAGGCATTGCTATGATCTTGTAAGCGCGTCTCTCTCTCTCTTGTATTGTTCTGTGCCTGCCAGCGTGCTTTGCTAGGATTTTCGACCAGTAATCCCTTTGTGCAGACAATGATTTCTACTACTGGCTGCTAAATTAGATATGTAGATGTCATACATGATACTACCTCGTACCTCCGTTCCTAAATATAAGTCTTTCTAGAGATTCCACTATAGGCTACATACGGAGCAAAATGAGTGAATCTACACTCGAAAATGCATCTATATACATCTGTATGTGGTCCATACTGGAATCTCTACAAAGACATATATTTAGGAACAGGGGCAGTACATTACACAAAATCGTAGGTGGCATGTAGGAATTCCAGTGCACTACTTTAGGCTCCCTCAGAGTGCCTGCTAGTCCAGCATACAGAGTCATGGCTAGTTTATGGTACGCACACAATCGTTAATTGGTGGTTTAAATATGCGCAAGGGATATGCAATGTAGTACCGTGTAGAGATGTCTGAAATTAGCCGTGTCAACTTGCAGATAGGGTTACACAATGAAAAAGTACAAGATGTATGTGGCAATTTCATGGAACATCGCAAAAAAAGGAGAGGCAGCGGTGAGCCTATACAGTGTGCTATGGTACGTCACTCCTCCATTGCAATCATCGTGACATGTTATTTGTATGCCAGTTCTATTAGCCAAGTTTCTTAGGGACAGTTATTACGAGTTATCCTAAGAAAATAAGCACCTTTGAATATAAGCTCCATGTAATAAGCCAACCAGTTCTTTTCATTGCGTTTTCAGCTTATCTTTGGTATGATCAGTGGAAAGTCTAGATTGCATTATATTTTTTTCATTTTGCTGCCCATATGGAAATTAATTTGACTTGCAAACATCACAAATTGAACCCCGTGCAGTAATTAATATGATAGGAAAATAGACCATCACTATTTGCTCAAAATGCAAATACAAAGATACCATCTACTTGGCACAATCTAGTTTGGTCAATGTTTTCCATAGAGATCCCATTGCCTAAACGAAGAACGCATGACCCACATTTAAATGAAGAACAATTATTTATTGAAATTCGATGGTCCAAGTGGCTGGTTATTATCGTATAGCAGCACCACCTGAAAGCATCATATAGCAGCAGCAGCTCATAGCAACTCATCATACAGCAGCAGCAGTCTGCAATTCATCATATACAAGCAGCAGCTCATAGCAATTCATCATATAGCATCAGCAGGAGCAGTTCATAGCAATTCATCATATAGCAGCAGCAGGAGCAGCTCATGGCAATTCATCATATAGCAGCAGCAGGAGCAGCTTGTAGCAACTCGTCATATAGCAGCAGCAGCTCATAGCAATTCATCATATAGCAGCAGCAGCTCATAGCAACTCATCATATAGCAGCAGCTCATAGCAATTCATCATATAGCAGCAGCTGGAGCAGCTCATAGCAATGCATCATATAGCAGCAGCAGAAGCAGCTCATAGCAATTCATCGTATAGTGGATCAGAATGAAAATTTGGCAAAAAACAGAGGAGATCCTCACCTTATTGGATGAGCTCATCCTTCAACAGCACCTCAAGGCCATGGCATGGGAGGAGGGGAGGGGGAATAAGGTGCCTTCTGCCGCAGTATGGCATCAGCCGTAGTTGTGCAGCGCCCGCCGGAGTAGTGCGTTGGACGAACCACAGTGGAGCAGATGCTGGAGACCATGAGAATGAGGGGCGGCGCCAGAGGGAGGAGCAGCCAGGGAGATTTGCCCCTACCCGCCGGCCATGTAGCCTAGCTGGACATAGCATCGTCGAGGACCAGGCCAGATGGGACCAGTGGCGACGGCTCGCTGGAGGAACCCTAGTGCTGTGTAATGCCCCGAGACCGATGCTCCAGACGCCTTCCATCTTTTTCGTTATCGTTGTGTGTATTTATTTGTTTGTTGCATTCATCATCGCATCATCCGCATTGCGTCGGCACCTCGTTGCTGTCGTTGTTTCTAAAACTTGCATCCGCTCGTAGTTGCCGCTCCTCGCTTTTCTCTGTTGCGTTCGTTGACCATTCTAATTCTAACCGGATTTTCGATTCTCTCTTGTCTGACCGTTTGACCCTCTCTGCACAACCACCGAGCCCCTCGTGTGCGCTTCCGAAACTGTCTCGAACCCGAACCATTCAGTCATCACCGTTGCATACAGATCATCCCCAAACATCTACAAAACATCTCCGTTTTCTTAATTGGGCTCCCTAACCTAATTTTCCCGGACCGTCCGATGATGAACGGAGGGACCGGATACCCCTAAGCTATCCCCTACCTATATAAATAGTGGGCAACCCTAGATACTAGGGATCCTGTCCCATCCATCCATTTCGTGCCCGCCGCCGCCACTCTGTCCAATCTTCCTCCTTGGGATCCCTCCCGATCCTCTCTCCTAACCAACTGGCACCCGAGGCCTCCCCTCGATCCACCCGGCCAACCAGAGGAGCTCCTCCTCTCCCGCTCCTCCCGCAGCCAGCTCCTGTCCCGAGCGCCTCCTCTGCTCCGAGCGCCTTGGCCATCTCCTTCCTCGGGCCCCTGCACGGATCCAGCCAGCCCGCTCGATCCGGATAGGACCGAGGCAGCAGCCTCCGTCCTCGAGCGCAAGAGGAGCTCGCCCGAGGCTTCCGTGACCATGACCTCGACTCCAGGCCGCCCCTCTGCTCCCCGCGCCTCCCCGTCTTCCACCGAGCCGCCCGCCTCCTCTCCAACTCCGGCGCCGGCCTTCGCCGCCGCCCCGTCGCCGGTGCGCCTCGCCACAGCCGCCTTCCTCCGCAGCAACCCAGTGCCGCCGCCCATGGAGCTCCTGCCTCCGCTGCCGTCCGTCCGCCCGGCCGCCCCACTTCATCTCCGCCTTGATCCGATGCCGCCGGACCCGCTCTTTTCCTGGCCTCCTCGCTGCCGAACCGTGGGTTCTCCTCAGGCCATCGCGCGCCCGTCGCCCTCGCCCTCGCCTTCTCTCTTCTTCCCCTTTCCGTTCTGGTTCTCTGAATATCTCTCTCTCTGTCCTTGCCTCGAACAGGAGCACCAGCCGGCGCCACCATCATCGGAGATGGGCTCCCCCCAGACCGGATCCGACGCCCTGGAGACCCGCGCCCCCGCCGGACCTCCTTCCTCCACGCCAAGTCCGCCCGTCATCCCCTGTTTCGCCTGGTCCTCGGCCAAGGAGGACGAGCAGCGCTGCTGCCTGCTCGATCCGCCCGCATGCGCGCCTCACGCGTTGACCGCTTTCACTCCACGCACTTGGGCCTCATCCACAGCGCCAAGGCCCAGCCTCCCCTCGGCCCATCCGCGCGAACCCAGCTCTGCCAGCCCACTGTGAGCAGTCGCCCTAATCCCCACTGTGCACTTTTGGGCTAGCCAGTTTCGGCCCGAGACACTGTTTTTTTCCATGGACGAATTTGCTAATTAACTGAGTAGTTGCTGTTTTACAGAAAAACTCATGTTCTTCATGCATTTAATAACTCCACAACCGTGCATCGGATTAAAACAAACTAAATATGTAAAATGCTTAGAATTTTGTGTAGTTTAATAATATGCCACTTTGACCCATGTTAAAATTGTTTAAAATGTTGTTTGATTAAATTTGCTCGAATAATATGTTAAAATGATTTATTTCATAACTAAATAGCCGTAGCTCGGATTTAAATAAACTTTATATGTAGATGGGGTAGAAAATGCCTAGTTTAACATGGTGCACTTCATTTTGCTGTTTAACAACATTAAAATTGTGTTTAGGGCAGAACAGTACCAAATCTAAATTATGGACATGAGGATTTTCCGGAAATTGTTGTTTGTTGTTCCGGCCTCATTTAAATTGCCTAAAATAGGTAGTTTCCTTATGCTTCACCCCTTGCCATGTTTAATAACATTTAATATTGTTGGGTACATAACCGAGAGAACTAAACAATTGATGTGGTGTTTCGTCAATATGCAACTCGTTGCATATTGAGCTCCACTTAATTTGTAGTATTGTTTGTTGCACTTTGCCATGCCATGCCTTTTTAAACCGGACATGCATTATACTTGATTGTGCATCATGCCATGTTTATGGTTGTTTACTATGTTGTTCGTTTCTTTTCGGGTTGCTTCTCTCGTTACCTTCGGTTTCGTTCCGGAGTTGTGAGGATTCGTTCGACTACGTCCGTTTGTCTTCTTCATGGACTCGTTCTTCTTCCTTGCGGGATCTCAGGCAAGATGACCATACCCTCGAAATCACTTCTATCTTTGCTTGCTAGTTGTTCGCTCTATTGCTATGCCGTGCTACCTACCACTTGTTATGTCATGCCTCCCTTTTTGCCATGTCAGCCCCTAACCTTTGTCACCCTTCCTAGCAAACCGTTGTTTGGCTATGTTACCGCTTTTGCTCAGCCCCTCTTATAGCATTGCTAGATGCAGGTGAAGATGAAGTTTGTTCCATGTCGGAACATGGATATGTTGGGATATCACAATATCTCTTATCTTAATTAATGCATCTATATACTTGGTAAAGGGTGGAAGGCTCGGCCTTATGCCTGGTGTTTTGTTCCACTCTTGCCGCCCTAGTTTCCGTCATACCGGTGTTATGTTCCTTGATTTTGCGTTCCTTACGCGGTTGGGTGATTTATGGGACCCCCTTGACAGTTCGCTTTGAATAAAACTCCTCCAGCAAGGCCCAACCTTGGTTTTACCATTTGCCTACCTAAGCCGTTTTCCCTTGGGTTCTGCAGACTCAAGGGTCATCTTTATTTTAAACCCCCGGGCCAGTGTTCCTCTGAGTGCTGGTCCAAACTAGAGCCACTTGCAGCGCCACCTCGGGGAAACTCGAGGTCTGGTTTTAGTTGTACGTAGTGTTCATCCGGTGTGCCCTGAGAACGAGATATGTGCAGCTCCTATCAGGATTTGTCGGCACATTCGGGCGGCTTTGCTGGTCTTGTTTTACCACTGTCGAAATGTCTTGTAAACCGGGATTCCGAGACTGATCGGGTCTTCCCGGGAGAAGGTTTATCCTTCGTTGACCGTGAGAGCTTATAATGGGCTAAGTTGGGACACCCCTGCAGGGTATTATCTTTCGAGAGCCGTGCCCGCGGTTATGTGGCAGATGGGAATTTGTTAATATCCGGTTGTAGAGAACTTGACACTTGACCTTAATTAAAACGCATCAACCGCGTGTGTAGCCGTGATGGTCTCTTCTCGACGGAGTCCGGGAAGTGAACACGGTTTCTGGGTTATGTTTGTCGTAAGTAGGAGTTCAGGATCACTTCTTGATCATTGCTAGTTCCCGACCGTTCCGTTGCTTCTCTTCTCGCTCTCCTTTGCGTATGTTAGCCACCATATATGCTAGTGCTTGCTGCAGCTCCACCTCACTACCCCTTCCCTACCCTTAAGCTTAAATAGTCTTGATCTCGCGGGTGTGAGATTGCTGAGTCCTCGTGACTCACAGATACTTCCAAACAGTTGCAGGTGCCGACGATGCCAGTGCAGGTGACGCAACCGAGCTCAAGTGGGAGCTCGATGAAGATCTTGTTCGTTGTGTTGTTTCTTTTCATGTTGTTCGGTAGTGGAGCCTAGTTGGGACGATCAGGGATCTAGCAGTTGGGTTGTCTTCTTTTCTTTTGGTTCCGTAGTCGGACCTATGTGTGTACTCTGATTGATGTATGATTTATTCATGTATTGTCTGAAGTGGCGATTGTAAGCCAACTCTTTATCCCATTCTTGTTCATTACATGGGATTGTGTGAAGATGACCCTTCTTGCGACAAAACCACAATGCGGTTATGCCTCTAAGTCGTGCCTCGACACGTGGGAGATATAGCCGCATCGTGGGTGTTACATGCTGCAGGCAGGGGATCGAGGTAGAGGGAAAGGGGAGAGGAGATGCAAGCGGGCAGGGCAATGAATGCTTGCGTGTTTGTTTTTACTTGAGGGTCAGGTGTGACACGGGCGTCAACAGTTGCATTTTGAGTGTAATATAGGCAGACAACAGAGTCATTTCACTATTCCCCTTCCCTTCAATTTTTAGTGAGGTTCTACCCGAAACACCCCCCTCCAAAGCAAAATTAGTTAAGCCCAAGACCATAACTCAGAAATGACTTCTTTACATCTTTTATGGCTTATTTTGACAATATGCCCTGAAAAGGCGGAATCGAACTGGCCCTTAACCTGCAATTCAATTGTGCATGCAATGATGAATCACTCCTGCCTGCTATCTGTACATTTAGGCATCATCATACATGGCATAACCTAATACATGTGCATTCCATTGTAGAATCTGGAATATGCAATGTTTATGTTAGTTCATACGTTGCACATGATGTTTAAATGCCCCTTAAATCTGGTCAGTCAAGTGATGGTATTTAAGCCTCCTTCTTTGCTTCTTTTCTTGATATGTAAGATTTGCTCACACATCTGTTCAATTGCTTGTTTGCATCAGCGAGCCATACTAGGACTGTTTGCTTTGATTACTTGTTGTTCTTGACCTAACACTCTAACAGAGCTTGTCAACGATTTAAACACTAAAGGCTACTGTAGTGGGGCCTTGTCTAACTTATAGGTGACATAAAGGTTTGGCTGTACACTACAGTAGGCTCTCCAAGAGTACCTGGAGATCCAGTTCGAAGGTATGCCTAGTTTTTACATAGTGCAGACATAGTAAATGCTCATTTCATTGTGTGCAAGTGCAAGAGATGCGGCATGTTTCATTATGTGGTGTTGTTTTGTTATAATCTCATCCTTTTGTGTTCATAGACTGGAAAGTATGCATATTTATCTTCCAAGGAGACGCGTAACTAGTTTGTGTCACCTTGCAGAGGGGGTGCAATGAAGATAAGATTGAGGATTTCCAAGTACAAGATGTTAGGAAGGAGCCTTGCAAGAGAAGTAGGAGCTGCGCTGAGCCTGTTCAACCTGCTAAGGTAAGTCACTGCATGCAACTCAACAGTTCAATTCCTTGTTTGTTTCAGGCATAGTTAATTTTCTCTTTTCAATTGCTTTATTTGTCCTCAGTTAATGAGATTCCCAAATAATCATGCCTGATGTTCGGTACTTGTATCACTATTAGTTGACATAATTAAAGGCCTTACCATTTAATTACTCTGCCGAAGTGTGCCTGAAGCTTTGAAGTCTATTAACCAGCTATTATTGCATGAGGCTCACAATCTAGTTTATACTACGCTAATGATTGCATAGTTTTTCCTGCTGTAGTATGTTTGTATGAAACCCTCTACTGTTCATTATGCTCCCTAAGACTTTAATTGAGGCACAGAATGGCCAACTGCTTGCTTACTTATACGCAACATGCTGTCTAAATTTGTAACTTGTCTGTGTTTTCGATTGGGCCCCAACATCATGCTCCTCTGGTGAGCTAAGAGGGATTTCTGTATGTAGGCTGCACAGACTATCTTTTTTATAATTTTTAAAATATCACCAGCTTATGCTTCATGACGTGTAACATTTTTTTTAAAGTGACGTGTAACATTATTGTTAGTCATGTTTTGCCATGTAGTACAAAATAGTGTCTTGTTCGCTTCACTGTTGTAACTATATTTTTGCCCTAGTCATGTGTACTTATAGAAACATTTCAGGATGAAGTGACATCAACACAAAGATCTGCGAGCAGTGCGGCATGGCCGTTACCGAATGATTATGGATTGGAATTGGAATGTGCTGATGTTCTCGAGCATCAACTAGAGGTGGCAAGACAACGTGTACATGATTGTCAACGTATAATCAACAAGTTGAGACTGGACATGCAGGTATTAGATGCAGGAGTCAAAAAAATGAAACAAGACACTGAGGTAACCATGAAGGAATTGGAGATTTTGCAGACTGAAATTTGTGCTATCTGAATCCGGCCAATCCTATTTTCTGAAGAGATTATAGTTCAAATGGAGTTAAGTTGATGCGCGTCCATGATGTATGAGATGTATTTGCCCAGTGTATGTAATTTGTTGTTTGTGTATGCTTTATTATCACCTGTGCCGAACCATAATGCCCAGTGGGTATAATCGGCTGTAATTTCTTTATTGTATAGTGTAGGATTATTCTACCTTTCTATGCCTTGATCTCTTTGTTGTATAGTATTGAGTAGGATAATTCTCTGAATATGCTATATCATTCAAACGGGGGCCAACTTGCCCAAGCATGGCCCTTCACGGGCCGTCGGATCCATGGGCCTTCTATGTCTCGTGGGATCCATGGGCCTTCTACGTCTCGTAGGATCCGTGGGCCTTGTATGTCTCGTAGGATCCATGGGCCTTCTACGTCTCGTAGGATCCATGGGCCGCCGACTCATTTATGGGTCTTGTACGGGCCTTTAATGGGTCGTAGATGGGCCTTTAATGGAAATCGAACGTTTTATGGGCTCACCATAACGGGCCGTTAATAGGCCGTATTTGGTGATGCTATGAAAATGGCCCAACAGACAAACGGTCCACAAACAGGCCAACTGTAACGACGGGGTGAATTTGGCCCACAAGCAGAAAATGACAGTAACAGGCCGTAAGTAACCGAATGCTGCAAATGAGCCCAAGAAAATTTGGGCCCTCAGAAGGCCGAAAGTTAACTTGGGCTGGAAACGGCCCAACAGAATAACAAGCCGTTAATGGGTATAAAGTGATACACTGTTCATTACGGGTCAGTTTCACCACGGGCCGTTAATGGGTGTAAAGTAATACACTGTTCAGTACGGGCCAGTTTCAGCACGGGCCGCTAATGGGTCAAGAGTTACAAAGGGCCTCATATGGGCCGAAAGACGTCATGGGCTATACATGGGCTAGAAGTGAAAACGGGCTGGAATCATATTGGATGGCCCAGATGACGCTACTAGGCCTAATTCGGATAGGGCGTAACGGGCCTTGGGTTAGCGGGCTGTAAATGGGCTATATGCAAACAGGCCGTTAACAGGCTTTCCATGGGCCGGCCCGCCAGCTTTTGACCAAGTCAAACGGGCCGGCCTTTTCACAGAAATGGGCCACTGTTGGGCCATGCCGTCTACGATTTAGTCCGTAGGACAACAATAATCATAATCATAGGCTAGCTTCTAGGGTTTAGCCTCTACGATCTCGTGGTAGATCAACTCTTGTAATACTCAAATGATCAAGATCAATCAAGCAGGAAGTAGGGTATTACCTCCATCGAGAGGGCCCGAACCTGGGTAAACATTGTGTCCCCCGCCTCCTGTTACCATCCGCCTTAGACGCACAGTTCGGGGCCCCCTACCCGAGATCCGCCGGTTTTGACACCGACATTGGTGATTTCATTGAGAGTTCCATTGTGCCGTCACCATAAGGTTTGATGGCTCGTCTTGTTGTCAAGGACAACATCACCTCTGGGGGAGCACTGGCTGTAGGCCAAACTCTCCGACTAGGTGGCTTCGTCATGACCGCCCGTTCGGCCGTTGCGCCGACGATGACTTCTCGGGTCATCAAAAACAGCCTCCACGTCGGCTCGGGATTCGCCGAGCAGATGGATCCAATGGAGCTCTCTTCCTTGAATGAGCTCTTGGATCGCATCGCCGCCTTGGGAGTCGCTACGGACTATGATTGGATCGGGCTTAAACCCGGCCAAAGGGAGATTAACTCTCCGCCGGTCACCCATCAGATAGCGGTGGTGGAGGAGCAATGCAGCGATTCTTCCTCTATCTTGAGGACAAACTATGTCCGGATTCCCGAGCTCTCCGAGCCAGATACCCGTCTACGGGAGGACATGCCCCAATCTTTGAACCTAGAATCAGACAGCAGGCCAGATCTATTGGGAAACATCCCGGAGCCCGAACTGCCAAGCTCGGAAGCTCCTCCGCTCCTGGGTCTCAGATCGGGTCAGGGTTCGGACCTAAATCTACCCACCCACCCAGATATAAGTGATCTTTCCCACATTAGACAAGAGCCCCAAGAGACAGTACATCACTATTGGGCCAGATTCCTCCTTGTAAAGAGCAAGGTCAAGGACTGTCGCGAGGAAGACGCAATTTCATTCTTTTGCAAAAATTGCACGGACAAGGGAATCCTCAACGCCATAAGTCGCCGTGACATAGCACACTTCGCTGACTTGGCGGCCATAGTACAGAAGCACTATGCGATGGAAAGCGCCTGGAAAACCCAAACAAAATTCTCGGATCCTCCGGCTCTCACTAAATCCCCCGTCCGCACTAAAAGGGTGTACTCTCGTAAATCACCCGATCCAATTACAAAGAAACAAAAACCCACTATAGGGCGTGGAACTGTATTGGAGGGATGGCTCAATGGGCCATGCAAAATTCACATTACAGCGGATACCATGCCAACACATAGCCTTAGAGCATGTTGGATACTCCGGCAGGTGGCCAAGAGTGGCGAGGATATCCTCATCAACAATACAACAGAGCACCATCCCGTGGCAAATAACAATACAGTATTGACAATCTTCAAGACCTTCGCCTCAAATAACAGGCACAAGCGAGTACTCCGTAGCCTCGCCGAAGTCTGCCATGTGGCAGCAATAAATCCATGGAGCGATACGGCTATAACCTTCAATGCCAGTGACGAACCTAAATTCCGAACAGCCCGAGCACCAGCCGCCTTGGTCCTTAGTCCAATTGTGGACGGCTTTCGGCTCACTAAAGTGCTCATGGACGGTGGCAGCGGATTAAACCTCATCTATGAGGAGACTCTTCGAAAAATGAAAATAGATAGGAGCCGCATTGAGCAAAGCAGCATGACCTTTAGAGGAATCATCCCTAGTCGGGAGGCACGATGTGCAGGAAAAATCACACTAGATGTGGTATTCGGCACGCCGGAGAATTATAGGTCCGAATAAATCACATTCCAAGTGGCCCCTTTCAGTAGCGGATACCACGCCCTTTTAGGGCGGGAGGCATTCACGATCTTCCAAGCTATAGCCCATTACGGGTACATGAAGCTCAAAATGCCCGGGCCCAATGGAATCATCACTCTAGCTAGTGATCCGGACATAGCACTCCGTGCCAAAAATAAAACCGCCGCACTAGCCCTTGAGGCGTTATCCGAAACCCTTGCGGTCGAAGAACTAACTGCGCTGCGCTCCACAGTGGACAGGGACAACGTGATACTCGACAAAAGACCCAAGTCCACCTCTTTCAAACCAGCGGATGAAATAGTCAAATTCCAAGTCCACCCAACGGACCCTACAAAAACAGCATCCATCGGGGCACAGTTAAACCCCACAGTAGACGCTGCACTGCGGGAGTTCCTGCGCGAGAATTGGGACATCTTCGCCTGGCATCCTTCAGACATGCCAGGAATCCCACGCTGGCTGGCCAAGCATAGCCTCAACATTCTAAAGGGGTTCAAGCCGGTCAAGCAGACTCTGCGGCGTTTCTCTGAGCCTAAGCGACAAGCCATGGGAGAAGAGCTAGACAAGTTACTTGAAGCCGGATTCATTAGAGAAATAAAACGTCCAGGCTGGCTAGCAAACCTGGTGATGGTACCAAAGAAGGACAAATCCTGGCGCCTATGTGTCGATTTCAAGGACCTTAACAAGGCTTGCCCCAAGGATCCCTTCCCCCTACCCTGCATCGATCAAGTTATCGACGCTACCGCAGGACACGACTCATTGTGTTTCCTCGACATACTCCGGATACCATCAAATTAAGATGGCGGAGTCCGACCAAGCCGCAACGGCATTTATCACTCCATACGGCCCCTTCTGTTTTAACACCATGCCTTTCGGGCTCAAAAACGCCGGCGCAACATATCAACGCATGATTCAGACATGCCTGGAAACACAAATTGGCAAAACAGTGGAGGCATACGTAGACGACGTGGTCATTAAAACTAGACACGTCGAATCCTTAATAGACGACTTGAGGCTCACGTTCGACAATCTCCGAACATATGACATCAAGCTCAATCCAGAAAATGCATTTTCGGCGTGCCCGCCGGAAAGCTCTTGGGCTTCATCGTCTCCAGTAGAGGAATTGAAGCAAATCCGGCTAAAATCCGAGCCCTGTCACAGTTGGCTATCCCAACAGACCTCAAGAAAATCCAGAAATTAACTGGATGCGTGGCTGCCTTAAGCCACTTTATCTCCTGATTAGGAGAAAAGGCACTACCCCTTTATTGCCTTCTTCGGCGCACCGAACACTTCGAGTGGACGGATGCGGCCACGGCCGGACTGGAAGAAATAAAAGCCGTTCTGGCCACCACCCAATCTTGGCCGCGCCAAATGTCGGCGAACCAATGCTGTTATATATAGCGGCAACACACCAAGTTGTAAGCGCAGTGCTCGTCGTCGAACGAGAGACGGACGGACATAAGTTCCCGCTTCAAAAGTCGGTATACTGTGTGTCCACTGTCCTCACTCCATGCAAATCACGGTACCCACATTATCAAAAGATAGCATACGCGGTCTTCATGGCATCCCAGAAATTACGACACTACTTTCAAGAGTGTTCAATAACGGTGGCCTCTGAAGTACCACTCAACGACATAATAAATAACCGCGATGCCACGGGCCGCCGTTCGACATAACATACAAACCACGGCGGGCCATTAAGTCGCAAGTACTGACTGATTTCGTCGCCGAATGGACAGAAGCCGAACTCCCTAAAGAGTACGGCGCGTACTCCAATTGGATCATGCACTTTGATGGCTCTAAGATGCTGGCTCGTCTGGGGGCTGGCGTCGTCCTGACATCCCCCACCGGAGATACAGTACAATACGTACTACAAATATTATACACATACTCCAACAACGCAGTAGAATACGAGGCCCTGTTGCATGGTCTCCGGATGGCAGTTTCCATGGGCATTCAACGCCTAGAGGTGCGTGGGAATTCGAACCTCGCAATATCTCAAATAAATGGAGACTTTGACGCCAAGGACCCAAAAATGGCGGCTTTCCGCAATGCCGTCCTCAAAATGTCAGCTCGGTTCGAGGGGCTCGAATTCCACCATGTGGCCCGAGAAAATAATCAAGCGGCGGATATCCTTGCCCTCATCGGCGCTAAACGTGACCCTATCCCACCTAATATCTTCTTGGAAAGGCTATTTAAGCCATCCGTGGTGTGAGGGGGGGAACCGGCAACAACAGTCCGGATCCGGCCACAACACCAGATCCCGAACACTCTAACATAATCGGAGGCTCCGCCACCAAAATAACACCTTCAGCCCACGTGATTATGGTCGTCATCGCCCCGTGGACAGAACCCTTCTTGGCTTACCTAAATAAGCAAGAACTCCCTAAGGACCCAAACGAGGCACGTTGCATTGTGCGACGGTCTAAAGCCTACAAGGTCCACGACGTGAGCTTTATAAGAAAAGCGCTACTGGAGTACTTCAAAGGTGCATCTCCGAAGAGGAAGGACGGCAACTTTTGGCAGAAATTCATGCTGGACTTGGCGGCCATCACGCCGCAGCTCGGGCCCTTGTAAGCAAGGCCTTCCGTACAGGTTTTTACTGGCCGACGGCCCGCGCAGACGCACATGACCTCGTTCAACGTTGCGTCGGTTGCCAGATTTTTGCAAACCAAAGCCATATGCCACCTACCTCTCTCCAAACAATCCCCATTACTTGGCCCTTTGCGGTCTGGGGGCTTGATATGGTCGGACCCCTTAAAGGGGGAAGCCATAAGAAAAAAATACCTATTGGTCATGGTGGATAAATTCACCAAATGGATAGAAGCCAAACCAGTTAAAACGGCCGAGTCCAGACCAGTGATAGACTTCATATCCGGGGTTGTACACCATTACGGCGTCCCCCACAACATTATCACCGATAATGGGTCCAACTTTATAGCCGACGAGGTAAAAGCTTGGTGCGGCAACATGGGCATTAAGCTCGATTATGCCTCCGTCTATCACCCCCAAACAAACGGTCAGGTCGAGCGGCAAATGGTCTCATCATGAGCGGCATTAAACCCAGATTAGTGCGATCCTTGAAGGAATCAGATACGCACTGGGTCGAGGAGCTCGACTCCGTACTATGGGGGTTGTGGACCACACCGAACCACACCACCGGATACACACCGTTCATTATGGTATACGGCGCAGAGGCGGTACTGCCCTGCGACATAATTCATGACTCACCTCAAGTGCGCATGTACGAACAGAAAGAAGCCGAGCTTGATCGGCAGGGCAGTTCGGACGCCCTGGAGGAGGAGCGTGACATGGCAAAAGCCCGCTCCGCATTCTATCAGCAACAGGCTCGACGGTATCAAAGCAGAGAAGTACGGGCCAAAACGTATAACGTTGGCGAACTCGTTCTACGCCTACCGGAGAAGAAAAAGAACAAGCTCAAGCCCAAATGGGAAGGTCCCTTCATCATCGGTAAAGTTCTCACCGGTGGAGCATACCGTCTGCGTGATGCATCGGACAATCGACTCGAGCCAAACCCATGGAACGCGGCCAGACTCCGAAGATTCTACGCCTAGTGCCGGACTCTGTGTTCGTCTCCTTACCTCCGCCCTTATATATATATATATATCCGCTATCTGTCTTTCTTTCTTTCCTTCTTCCCTTTTTCTTCATGGCATTAAAAGCTTAAAGTGTGTCTTGACTACACAATCTTGATGCGCCATGCGTGCTCATTATACCTGGGGGCTTCTTATATAGAAGCTTAATATAATTATATTCCGGGCCTTACGCCCCCTTCACATGTGTTACTTTTCCACATGTACCTTTTCTTCGCCATTATATGCATCGATATGACTTAAGTTTTGGCCCAGCTGGGTTGGCTGGCTCTTGTGTTTATGCCCTACGTTCCCGTTAATTCGGCTAGGGCATAAGGGGAGCACCTTTGCGATTGTTACTACCGGGTCAGCCGGATGTGTACCTCAGACTGGGTGAAGCCGAAAGCTAGCGTTCTTAAGGGAATATTCGGTCGGTGAACAAAAGATGACTTTTACTTATTGCAGCACATGCCCCCAGATGTTTATATCCTGCGTCTCTTTTCGCAGTTCGGACATGCACATTAATGCATGCGTACCCAGGGAAAGGAACCCTTAACGGAACTATTCTCCCTGGAAGATGTTTCTTACTATCCATGTAATATAACATAGCTAGTTGGGTACTTGTCTGTTCAAGAACTTATGACCCCTACGCCTGGTTTCCACGCGTACCCCGGTTTTTACATAACTGAGCGGGTATTTGGATACACTCCAGACTGTCGGGTCCGGAGGTCGAAGCGAAAAGGTCCGCCATGACAAATGATTTACAATCCGGCTAGGGACAAAATATGTCATTTGAAGTACACAGTCACTTAGACTGACTAAATTCTTCTTCTATACCATCCAACAGGCTATCTAGCCTACAATCCTGTTGGGAATACTTTGCAGCAAATTTTACCTGGTCATATACCAGACTAACGGGGATCTCTTTCCCATCGAACCCTACAGGTCCGACCTCGGCCATGTGGTTCGGGTCAGCCTTGGTATATCGCGTCTTCACCATGGCCCAGGCTTCCCTTGCACCTTGTCGGCAGGCCGATATCTTCCATAATCGGATGTACGCGTCTCCCGAGTTCAAGGCATCGAATGCCTCCTGAGAGAAACAAGCATCGCGGAGTACGGCCCGGCGACGCCTGTGATTCATGGCACTCTCCACTTCGGAATTCGTAGCGGACAGCCTATCCGCATCTTCTGTAGGAGGAACGTCCAGTGTTTGCCCCACGTTAGCTTCTGCCTTTAAGTCCGGCTCTGTAGCTCAGCTGGTGGAGGCGTGGCCGGCAGGCTCTCCGGATATGTTCCCGCGAGCGTTTTTCCTGCCAGGAACCAGGGACGTTATTATATTTCAAAATACGACAACCATGGAGCGGGGTTCCTTTTCGTACCTCTGCGACAGCGTCTTAGTCCTGACCGCCTTCCTTTTAAGCCTACCAGGTTCCGGTGCCCCTTGTTGGTGAGTCACTGCGGGTTCGGCATGGCGTCCCGAGGACCTTCCCTGTAAGACACCATATGTGTACGGTAGGTGAAGTGCAAAAAAGGGATCCTTCTCGGAAGTTGGGACTCTGGTTTTACTTACATGCGATGCAGGGAGCAGTCCAGGATAATCGGCTATGATGGCCACCAAGGCACCGTTGCAGCTTAATTGATAGAACGCCATGTCGATGAGCTCCACAAATGTGTCCGGATCTTCTTCGAGTCCGGGGTCGAGGGCCCGGTCAGGGTCCTCTGGTTGTGGAGACGGGCTGTGGACCTCCGTCACAGCTTTTCGCAGTTCCTGCTATGAAATAGCAAGGTAAATACTTATGACGAAGAATGCGGGAAGGTTCGGAGTAAAAAGTAGCAGCTCACCCAGTTCGGGGGGTTGTACATGGAGAATCCATCCCGTGGTTTAATGCGGATGAACTCCACTTCCTCTCCTTTATATAAATCGGACAGTATTTTCGCTCGACAGCGACAGAGTCCAGTCCCTTACGACTGCAGTGGGTGGCATCGTCTTCTCCACTGAAGTGCCACATGGGTTGTCCCCGATATTGAAGTGGTTGCACCCCCCCGCATTATACATATTGACATAACCTCGATTATTGTCAATCCTGATTTGGCCAGCATTTGTATCCGGCCCATCAGGTAAAGGACTTCTCCGTTATCTTCCTCCTGGGGGCTCCGAGGGCGCCAGCTGCGGCGTTTCTTCAAAGGGGCGTTGTCGAACTCAGGAAGGCCCATCCGAATAGGGTACGGAAGGGGGACGTCCTCCATATAAAACCACTCCGAAGGCCAGTCTTCGGATGTCTTCTTCGGAGTACCGGACAGGTATCCGGTCCCGGCGATGCGCCATATCTCGGCTCCGCCTACTTGATATATTGACCCCTCCTGTGTACGGGGTACGAGGCAGAATAGCCTCTTCCATAGCTCGAAATGAGCTTCGCAGCCCAAAAACAGCTCGCAAAGGGCGATGTAGCCAGCGATGTGTAATATGGAGGCGGGAGTGAAATTATGCAGCTGGAGGCCGTAGAACTCCAGGAGCTCGCAGAGGAACGGATGGATTGGAAATCCAAGCCCCCTTAATAAGTAAGGGACAAGGCATACCCGCTCCCCCATGGATGGGTTGGGAAAGCTCTCCGCTTGCTCCCCGCCGTTGTAAGTGGCAAGTCCGGCTCGAACGGGGACCATATACGCTGGAGGGAGAAACCCCTGGGTCTGTAACTCTACTAATTGGCTGTGGGGGACGGAACACTTCTTCCAATTGCTTGGCTTAGGGCTACGGGAGTGAGAGGAGGAGCTGTGATGGCCGGCCATGATGGGATGGACTCTTCCGGGCGCGCTCCAATGGATACTCGCTGTGGGAGGATGGTGTGATCTGGATCTGAGGATCCCCGCCTCTTTAAATAGATGGTTTACTTACATGGTTAGGGTGGCAAGTGTGAAAATGCCCCGACTTCCCGCATTCGCTCGACACGTGGAGATAGCCATTATTGAAGCACAGAAGCCGAGGAGTGCAACATTCATGGGAAGCCGGACACTACTCAACAGGTACTCAGAATTTGGGGAAGAACCCGCCTTGCAATGCCGAAGACAATCTGCGCGCCGGACTCATCGTCATTGAAGCCTGGTTCGGGGGCTACTGAGGGAGTCCTGGATTAGGCGGTCCTCGGACAGCCAGACTGTACACTTTGGCCGGACTGTTGGACTATGAAGATACAAGATTGAAGACTTCGTCCCATGTCCAGATGGGACTCTCCTTTGCGTGGAAGGCAAGCTTGGCAATTTGGATATGTCGATCTCCTCCCTTGTAACCGACTCTGTGTAACCCTAGCCCCCTCCGGTGTCTATATAAACCAGAGGGTTTAGTCCGTAGGACAACAACAATCATAATCATAGGCTAGCTTCTAGGGTTTAGCCTCTATGATCTCGTGGTAGATCAACTCTTGTAATACTCATATCATCAAGATCAATCAAGCAGGAAGTAGGGTATTACCTCCATCGAGAGGGCCCGAACCTGGGTAAACATTGTGTCCCCCGCCTCCTGTTACCATCCCCCTTAGACGCACAGTTCAGGACCCCCTACCCGAGATCCGCCGGTTTTGACACCGACAATAGCCCCCAGGCACAACAGGCAATTCATATTTAGGGGGAGAATCTTCATCATCACTTTCATCAATATTATCAGTTTCAATAATTTCATTCTCTCTAGCCCTAGCAAGTTGTTCATTAAGAAATTCACCAAGTGGCACAGTAGTATCAAGCATAGAAGTAGTTTCATCATAAGTATCATGCATAGCAGAAGTGGCATCATCAATAACATGCGACATATCAGAATTAATAGCAGAAGCAGGTTTAGGCGTCGCAAGCTTACTCAAAACAGAAGGTGAATCAACTACAGAGCTAGATGGCAGTTCCTTACCTCCCCTCGTAGTTGAGGGATAAATTTTTGTTTTCTCGTCTTTCAAGTTCTTCATAATGACCAACAGATATAAATCCCAAGTGACTCAAAGAATAGAGCTATGCTCCCCGGCAACGGCGCCAGAAAATAGTCTTGATAACCCACAAGTATAGGGGATCGCAACAGTTTTCGAGGGTACAGTATTCAACCCAAATTTATTGATTCGACATAAGGCCAAAGAATATTCTCAAGTATTAGCAGTTGCGTTGTCAATTCAACCACACCTGGATAACTTAATATCTGCAGCAAAGTATTTAGTAGCAAAGTAGTATCGAAGTAACGGTAGCGAAAGTAATATTTTTGGGTTTTGTAGTGATTGTAACAGTAGCAGCGGAAAAGTAAATAAGCGGAGAACAATATGTGAAAAGCTCGTAGGCATTGGATCGGTGATGGAGAATTATGTTGGATGTGGTTCATCATATAACAATCATAACATAGGGTGACACAGAACTAGCTCCAATTTATCAATGTAATGTAGGCATGTATTCCAAATATAGTCATAAGTGCTTATGGAAAAGAACTCGCATGACATCTTTTGTCCTACCCTCCCGTGGCAGCGGGGTCCTAATGGAAACTAAGGGATATTAAGGCCTCCTTTTAATAGAGTACCGGACCAAAGCATTAACACATAGTGAATACATGAACTCCTCAAACTACGGTCATCACCGGGAGTGGTCCCGATTATTGTCACTTCGGGATTGCCGGATCATAACACATAGTAGGTGACTATAGACTTGCAAGATAGGATCAAGAACTCACATATATTCATAAAAACATAATAGGTTCAGATCTGAAATCATGGCACTCGGGCCCTAGTGACAAGCATTAAGCATAGCAAAGTCATAGCAACATCAATCTCAGAACATAGTGGATACTAGGGATCAAACCCTAACAAAACTAACTCGATTACATGATAAATCTCATCCAACCCATCACCGTCCAGCAAGCCTACGATGGAATTACTCACGCACGGCGGTGAGCATCATGAAATTGGTGATGGAGGATGGTTGATGATGACGACGGCGACGGATTCCCCTCTCTGGAGCCCCGAACGGACTCCAGATCAGCCCTCCCGAGAGAGTTTAGGGCTTGGGGCGGCTCCGTATCGTAAAATGCGATGAATCTTTTTCTCTGGTTTTTTTCTCCCTGAACACGAATATATGGAGTTGGAGTTGAGGTCGGTGGAGCTCCAGGGGGCCCACGAGGCAGGGGGCGCGCCCTGGGGGGCATGCGCGCCTCCCACCCTCGTGGATAGGGTGTGGGCCCCCTGGCCTTGATTCTTTCGCCAATATTTTTTATTATTTCCAAAAATAATCTCCGTGAAGTTTCAGGTCATTCCGAGAACTTTTGTTTCTGCACAAAGATAACACCATGGCAATTCTGCTGAAAATAGTGTCAGTCCGGGTTAGTTCCATTCAAATCATGCAAGTTAGAGTCCAAAACAAGGGCAAAAGTGTTTGGAAAAGTAGATACGACGGAGATGTATCACTTACCACCAACGTCTTATTTTGATTCTCCGTTATTGTAAGATGAAGCGCCCCGGACCAACCTTACATGTCCACGTACATGAGACCGGTTCCACCGACAGACATGCAACTAGTTTTGCATAAAGGTGGCTGGCGAGTGTCTGTTTCTCCTACTTTAGTTGAATCGAATTTGACTATGGCCGATCATTGAAGAAGGTTAAAACAGCAAACTTGATGAATCACCGTTGTTGTTTTTGCCGTAGGTAAGAATGGTTCTTGCTAGAAGCCCATAGCAGCCACGTAAAACTTGCAACAACAAAGTAGAGGACGTCTAACTTGTTTTTGCAGGGCTTGTTGTGATGTGATATGGTCAAGACATGATGTGACATACGTTATTGTATGAGATGATCATGTTTTGTAGAAGTTATCGGCAACCGACAGGAGCCTTATGGTTGTCTCTTTATTGTATGAAATGCAAATGCCATGTAATTGCTTTAATTTATCACCATGCGTTAGCGATAGTTGTAGAAGCAATAGTGGGTGAGATGACCACGACGCAACGATGGAGATCAAGGTGTCGAGCCGGTGACTATGGAGATCATGACGATGCTTTGGTGATGAAGATCAAAAGCACAAGATGATGATGGCCATATCATGTCACATATTTTGATTGCATGTGATGTTTATCTTTTATGCATCTTATTTTGCTTAGATCGACGGTAGCATTATAAGATGATCCCTTCACTAAATTTCAAGATAAAAGTGTTCACCCCAAGTATGCACCGTCGCCAAAGTTCGTCGTTTCGAAGCACCACGTGATGATCGGGTGTGATAGATTCTACGTTCACATACAACGGGTGTAAGACAGTTTTGCACATGTAGAATACTTGGGTTAAACTTGACGAGCCTAGCATGTACAAACATGGTCTCGGAACACTAGAGACCGAAAGGTCGAACATGAGTCATATAGTAGATATGATCAACATAGAGTTGTTCACCATTGATGACTACGCCATCTCACGTGATAATTGGACATGGGTTAGTTGATTTGGATCACGTATCACTTAGATGACTTGAGGGATGTCTATTTAAGTGTGAGTTCTTAAGTAATTTGATTAATTGAACTTAATTTATCATGAACTTAGTCTTATAGTTTTGCCTATCTATGTTGTAGATCAATGGCCCGTGCTACAGTTCCCCTGAATTTTAATGTGTTCCTAGAGAAAGCTAAGTTGAAAGATAATGGTAGCAACTACACGGACTGGGTCCATAACTTGAGAATTATCCGCATTGCTGCACAGAAGAATTCTGTCCTTGATGTACCGCTAGGTGACAAGCCCCCTCCCACTAATCTAGACACTATGAACGTCTGGCAAACACGGTCTAATGACTACTCTATAGTTTAGTGTGCCATGCTTTACGGCTTAGAACCGGGACTTCAAAGACGTTTTGAACATCGTGGAGCATATGAGATGTTCCAAGAGTTGAAGTTAATATTTCAACAAATGCCCGGGTTGAGAGATATGAAGTCTCCAACAAGTTCTATAGCTGCAAGATGGAGGAGAACAGTTCTGTCAGTGAACACATACTCAAAATGTCTGGGTATCATAACCACTTGACTCGGTTGGGAGTTAATCTTCTAGTTGATAGTGTTATTGACAGAGTTCTTCAATCACCGCCACCAAAGCTACAAAGGCTTCGTGATTAACTATAATATGCAAGGGATGGAAAAGACAATTCCCGAGCTCTTCGCAATGCTCATGGCTGCGGAGGTAGAAATCAAGAAGGAGCATCAAGTGTTGATGGTTAACAAGACCACAAGTTTCGAGAAAAAGGGCAAGGGAAAGAAGGGGAACTTCAAGAAGAATGGCAAGCAAGTTGCCGCTCCCGGGAAGAAGCCCAAAGCTGGACCCGATCCTGAAACTGAGTGCTTCTACTGCAAAGGGAGTGGTCACTGGAAGCGGAAATGCCCCAAATACTTAGCGGATAAGAAGGATGGCAAAGTGAACAAAGGTATATTTGATATACATGTTATTGATGTGTACCTTACTAATGCTCATAGCAGCGCCTAGGTATTTGATATTGGTTCGGTTGCTCATATTTGTAACTCGAAACAGGAGCTACGGAATAAACGAAGATTGGCTAAGGACTAGGTGACGATGAACGTCGAAAATGGTTCCAAGGTTGATGTGATCGCCGTCGGCATGCTACCTCTACATCTACCTTCGGGATTAGTTTTAGACCTCAATAATTGTTATTTGGTGCCCGCGTTGAGCATGAACATTATATTTGGATCTTGTTTATTGTGAGATGGTTATTCATTTAAGTCGAAGAATAATGGTTGTTCTATTTATATGAATAATATCTTTTATGGTCATGCATCCTTGAGGAGTGGTCTATTCTTGTTGAATCTCGATTGCAGTGATACACATATTAATAATATTGATGCAAAAAGATGCAAAGTTGATAATGATAGTGCAACATATTTGTGGCCTTGCCGTTTAGGTCATATTGGTGTAAAGTGCATGAAGAAACTCCATGCAGATGGACTTTTGGAATCACTTGATTATGAATCATTTGATACTTGCGAACCATGCCTCATGGGCAAGATGACTAAAACTCTGTTCGTCGGAACAATGGAGTGAGCTAATGACTTATTGGAAATAATACATACCGATGTATGTGGTCCAATGAGTGTTGAAGCACGCAGCAAGTATCATTATTTTCTGACCTTCACAGATGATTTGAGTAGGTATGGGTATATCTACTTGATGAAACACAAGTCTAAAACATTTGAAAAGTTCAAAGAATTTCAAAGTGAAGTAGAGAATCATCGTAACAAGAAAATAAAGTTTCTACGATCTGATCATGGAGGCGAATATTTGAGTTACGAGTTTGGCCTTCATTTAAAACAATGTGAATTGTTTCACAACTCACGCCACCTGGAACACCACAGCGTAATGGTGTGTCCGAACGTCATAACCGTACTTTATTAGATAGTGCGATCTATGATGTCTCTTACCGATTTACCACTATCGTTTTGGGGTTATGCATTAAAGACAGCCGCATTCACGTTAAATAGGGCACCGTCTAAATCCATTGAGACGAGACCGTATGAACTGTGGTTTGGCAAGAAACCTAACCTGTCGTTTCTTAATGTTTGGGGTTGCGACACTTATGTCAAAAGGCTTCAGCCTGATAAGCTCGAACCCAAATCGGAAAAGTGCCTCTTCATAGGATACCCCAAGGAAACAATTGGGTACACCTTCTACCACAGCTCCGAAGGCAAGATCTTTGTTGCCAAGAATGGAACCTTTCTAGAGAAGGAGTTTCTCTCGAAAGAAGTGAGTGGGAGGAAAGTAGAACTTGATGAGGTAATTGTACCTTCTCTCGAATTGGAAAGTAGCTCATCATAGAAAACCGTTCCTGTGATGCCTACACCAACTAGAGAGGAAGCTAATGATGATGATCATGATACTTCAGATCAAGTTACTACTGAACCTCATAGGTCAACCAGAGCATGATCCGCACCAGAGTGGTACGGTAATCCTATTCTGGAAGTCATGTTACTAGACCAAGGCGAACCTACGAACTATGAAGAATCTATGATGGGCCCAAATTCCGATAAATGGCTTGAGGCCATGAAATCTGAGATAGGATCCATGTATGAGAACAAAGTATGGACTTTGATGGACTTGCCCGATGATCGGCAAACCATAGAAAATAAATGGATATTCAAGAAGAAGACCGATGCTGATGGTAATGTTACTGTCTACAAAGCTCGACTTGTCTTGAAAGGTTTTTGACAAGTTCAAGGAGTTGACTACGATGAGACTTTCTCACCCGTAGCGATGCTTAAGTCTATCCGATTCATGTTAGCAATTGCCGCATTTTATGATTATGAAATCTGGCAAATGGACATCAAAACTGCATTCCTTAATGGATTTCTTAAAGAAGAGTTGTATATGATGCAACCAGAAGGTTTTGTCGATCCTAAAGGTGCTGACAAAGTGTGCAAGCTCCAACGATCCATCTATGGACTGGTGCAAGCATCTCGGAGTTGGAATATACATGTTGATGAGGTGATCAAAGCATATGGTTTTATACAGACTTACGGTGAACCCTGTACTTACAAGAAAGTGAGTGGGAGCTCTGTAGCATTTCTGATATTATATGTGGATGACATATTGTTGATCGGAAATGATATAGAATTTCTGGATAGCATAAAAGGATACTTGAATAAGAATTTTTCAATGAAAGACCTCGATTGAGCTACTTATATATTGGGCATGAAGATCTATAGGGATAGATCGAGACGCTTAATAGGACTTTCACAAAGCACATACCTTGATAAAGTTTTGAAGAAGTTCAAAATGGACTAGTCAAAGAAAAGGGTTCTTGCCTGTGTTAGAAGGTGTGAAGTTGAGTCAGACTCAAATTCCGACCACTGCAGAAGATATAGAGAAAATTGAAGTCATTCCCTATGCCTCAGCCATAGGTTCTATCGTGTATGCTATGTTGTGTACCAGACCTGATGTGTGCCTTGCCATAAGTTTGGCAGGGAGGTACCAAAGTAATCCTGGAGTGGATCACTTGACACTGGTCAAGAACATCCTGAAGTACCTGAAAAGGACAAAGGATATGTTTCTCGTTTATGGAGGTGGCGAAGAGCTCGTCGTAAATGGTTACGTTGATGCTAGCTTCGACACTGATCCGGATGACTATAAGTCACAAACCAGATACGTTTTTATATTGAATGGTGGAGCTGTCAGTTGGTGCAGTTCCAAGCAGAGCGTCGTGGCGGCATCTACGTGTGAAGCGGAGTACATAGCGACTTCGGAAGCAGCGCATGAAGGAGTCTGGATGAAGGAGTTCATATCCGATCTAGGTGTAATACCTAGTGCATCGGGTCCAATGAATTTTTTTGTGACAACACTGGAGCAATTGCCTTGGCGAAGGAATCCAGGTTTCACAAGAGAACCAAACACATCAATAGACTCTTTAACTCTATCCATGAAAAGGTCAAGGATGTAGCATAGAAATTTGCAAAGTGCATATGGATCAGAATATAGCAGACCCGTTGACTAAGCCTCTTCCGCGAGCAAAACATGATCATCACCAAGAATCATGGGTGTTAGATTCATTACAATGTAACCTAGATTACTGACTCTAGTGCAAGTGGGAGACTGAAGGAAATATGCCCTAGAGGCAATAATAAAGTTGTTATTTTATATTTCCTTATTCATGATAAAGGTTTATTATTCATGCTAGAATTGTATTGATCGGAACTTAAATACATGTGTGAATACATAAACAAATACAGTGTCCCTAGTAAACCTCTACTAGACTAGCTCGTTGATCAAAGATGGTTAAGGTTTCCTAACCATGGAAATGAGTTGTCATTTGGTAACGGGATCACATCATTAGGAGAATGATGTGATGGAAAAGACCCATCAGTTAGCTTAACATAATGATCGTTCGGTTTATTGCCATCGCTTTCTTCATGTCAAATACATATTCCTTCATGATACGTTTCCAAGGTATCTACTGTTCCAAACACTTCTGCCCTTATTTTGGACTCTAACTTGCATGATTTGAATGGAACTAACCCGGACTGACGCCGTTTTCAGCAGAATTGCCATGGTGTTATTTTTGTGCAGAAATAAAAGTTCTTGGAATGACCTGAAAATCCACGGAGACACGTTTTGGAATTAATGAAAATACTGGCGAAAGAATTAGCATCAGGGGGCCCACACCCTGTCCACAAGGGTGCAGGGCGCCCCCCCCCGGGGTGCGCCCCCTGCCTTGTGGGCCCCCTGGGACTCCACCGACCTCAACCCCAACTCCATATATTCACGTTCGGGGAGAAAAATATCAGAGAGAAGGATTCATCGCATTTTACGATACGGAGCCGCCGCCAAGCCCTAATCTTCCTCGGGAGGGCTGATCTGAAGTCCGTTCGGGGCTCCGGAGAGGGGAATCCGTCGCCGTCATCATCATCAACCTTCCTCCATCACCAATTTCATGATGCTCACCGCCGTGCGTGAGTAATCCCATCGTAGGCTTGCTGGACGATGATGGGTTGGATGAGATTTACCATGTAATCGAGTTAGTTTTGTTAGGGTTTGATCCCTAGTATCCATTATGTTCTAAGATTGATGTTGCTATGACTTTGCTATGCTTAATGCTTGTCATTAGGGCCCGAGTGCCATGATTTCAGATCTGAACCTATTATGTTTTCATGAATATATGTGAGTTCTTGATCCTATCTTGCAAGTCAATAGTCACTTAGTATGTGTTATGATCCGGCAACCCCGAAGTGACAATAATCGGGACCACTCCCGGTGATGACCATAGTTTGAGGAGTTCATGTATTCACTAAGTGTTAATGCTTTGGTCCAGTACTCTACTAAAAGGAGGCCTTAATATCCCTTAGTTTCCAATAGGACCCCGCTGCCACGGGGGGGGGGGGGTAGGAAAAAAGATGTCATGCAAGTTCTTTTCCATAAGCACGTATGACTATATTCGGAATACATTCCTACATTACATTGATGAACTGGAGCTAGTTCTGTGTCACCCTATGTTATAACTGTTGCATGAGGAATCGCATCCGACATAATTATCCATCATTGATCCATTGCCTACGAGCTTTTCACATATTGATCTTTGCTTAGTTACTTTTCCGTTGCCACTGTTACGATTACTACAAAAACTGCTACTCTTACTTTTGTCACCGTTACCGTTACTTCCATACTACTTTGCTACTAAATACTTTGCTGCAGATATTAAGTCTTTCAGGTGTGGTTGAATTGACAACTCAACTGCTAATACTTGAGAATATTCCTTGGCCTTGTGTCGAATCAATAAATTTGGGTTGAATACTATACCCTCGAAAACTGTTGCGATCCCCTATACTTGTGGGTTATCAAGACTATTTTCTGGCGCCGTTGCCGGGGAGCATAGCTCTATTCTTTGAGTCACTTGGGATTTATATCTGTTGATCACTATGAGGAACTTGAAAGATGAAAGAACCAAGATTTATCCCTCAACTACGAGGGGAGGTAAGGAACCGCCTTCTCTGCACTTGATTCACCTTCTGTTTTGAGTAAACTTGCGACACCTACTCCTGTTATTGATTCTAATATGTCGCATGTTATTGATGATGCCACTTCTGCTTTGCATGATACTTATGATGAAACTACTTCTATGCTTGATAATACTATGCCATTAGGTGAATTTCTTGATGAACAACTTGTTAGGGTTAGAGAGAATGAAATTATTGAAACAGATAATATTGATGAAAGTATGATGAAGATTCTCCCCCTAGATATGAATTGTCTGATGTGCCTGAGGGTTATGTTATGGATGAAGAAACTGCTAGAGACCATTTTGCTTGCAAAGATAGATATGATCTTAAGAAACTATTAGCTAAGCTGAAAGAAAAGTCATTGAATGCTAGATGAAATATGACCCTGCTTTTGCTACTTCACCTATCTGTATTTCTGATAAGGATTATGATTTATCTGTCGATCCTGAGTTAATTACTTTGGTTGAATCTGATCCTTGTTATGGCTATGAATCTGAAACTGTTGTGGCACATCTTACTAAATTGAATGATATAGCCACCCTATTCACTCATGAGGAAAAAATTCGTTACTACTATATCCTTAAGTTATTTTTGTTCTCATTAAAGGGTGATGCTAAAACATGGTTTAATTCTCTTGCTCCTGGTTGTGTGTGTAGTCCCCAGGATATGATTTATTACTTCTCTGCTAAATATTTCCCCGCTCATAAGAAACAAGCTGCCTTAAGGGAAATATATAATTTTGTGCAAATTGAAGAAGAGAGTCTCCCACAAGCTTGGGGGAGGCTTCTCCGATTAGTTAATGCTTTGCCTGATCATCCTCTCAAGAAAAATGAAATACTTGATATCTTTTATAATGGACTAACCGATGCTTCCAGAGACCACCTGAATAGTTGTGCTGGTTGTGTTTTCAGGGAAAGAACTGTTGAGCAAGCTGAATTGCTATTGAATAATATACTGAGTAATGATAATGATTGGACACTTCCTGAACCAACTCCGAAGAAAAAAGGGGTATTCTATTTCTCAGTCCTGAAGATATGCAAGAGGCAAAGAAATCTATGAAAGAAAAGGGTATTAAAGCTGAAGATGTTAAGAATTTACCACCTATTGAAAAAATACATGGTCTTAATAACCGGACACAGGTAGTAAAGGTAAATTCTCTCTATAGATTTGATGAAGGTGATATTCCTCGTAATAAGTCTGCTAGCCAATGCTTGGATGAGTTTGATAATTTTATTGTTAAGCAAGAAAACTTCAATGCTTATGTTGGTAGACAATTGAAACGTAATGCTTATATGGTTGAGCACTTGAGTAATTATATGTCTAGAGTTAAAGGTGACCTTAAACTTATTAGTAAACATGCTTCTATGGTTACCACTCAGGTAGAACAAGTGCTTAAAGCTCAAGATGATTTGCTCAATGAATTAAATAATAAGAAAAATGATAATGCTGTTAGAGTTATGACTAGAGGGGGTAAAATGACTCAGGAACCTTTGTATCCTGAGGGCCACCCTAAGAGAGTTGAGCAAGACTCTCAGAGAACTAATATTGACACACCTAGTCCTTCTAAGAAGAAGAAAAAGAAAAATGATAGGACTTTGCATGCTTCTAGTGAACCTGTTGTTGACACACCTGAGAATCCCAATGATATTTCTATTTCTGATGCTGAAACAAAATCTGGTAATGAACATGAACCTAGTGTTAATGATGACGTTCATGTTGATGCTCAACCTAGCAATAACAATGATGTAGAGATTGAACCTACTATTGATCTTGATAACCCACAATCAAAGAATCAACGTTATGATAAGAGAGACTTCGTTGCTAGGAAGCACGGTAAAGAAAGAGAACCATGGGTTTAGAAACCCATGCCTTTTCCTCCTAAGCCATCCAAGAAAAAGGATGATGAGGATTTTGAGCGCTTTGCTGAAATGATTAGACCTATCTTTTTGCGTATGCGTTTGACTGATATGCGTAAAATGAATCCTTATGCTAAGTATATGAAAGATATTGTTACGAATAAAAGAAAGATACCGGAAGCTGAAATTTCCACCATGCTTGCCAATTATACTTTTAAAAGTGGAATACCTAAGAAACTAGGAGATCCAGGAGTACCAACTATACCATGCTCCATTAAAAGAAACTATGTTAAAACTGCTTTATGTGATCTTGGAGCTGGTGTTAGTGTTATGCCTCTCTCTTTATATCGTAGACTTGATTTGAATAAGTTTACACCTACTGAAATATCTTTGCAAATGGCCGATAAATCAACTGCTATACCTGTCGGTATTTGTGAGGATGTGCCTGTTGTGGTTGCAAACGTTACTATTTTAACGGACTTTGTTATTCTCGATATTCCCGAGGACGATAGTATGTCGATTATCCTTGGTAGACCCTTTTTGAATACTGCAGGGGCTGTTATTGATTGCAACAAAGGCAATGTCACTTTTCATGTTAATGGTAATGAGCATACGGTACATTTTCCAAGGAAACAACCTCAAGTCCACAGTATCAATTCTATTGGAAAATTTTCAACGATTACTATTGGAGGTTTTGAATTTCCTCTTCCTACTCTCAAGAAGAAATATGATATTCTTATTGTTGGGGACATGCATATCCCCGTTGAGGTAACCTATTGTTATTCGAAAATTCTCCGATTTCATGCGATTCGGAAAGAGTTTGTTAACAAGACTTGATCAACCTTGTTAGTGGATTCCTTTTGATGAGCACGAGATGGATGAAGTTAGAAAGCACAACTCTCTGTACCCTTCTTTTACTTTCTGTTATTCAGATTAAATAAAGCAAAAATAGTATTTTCGGTCTGTTTTGTGAATTATCCTTGAAATAAAAAAATACCCCGAAAATAAAAGTTCTCCAAACGTCCTGAAAATGAAATATGATTTTTTGCAGGATATTTAAGAATTTCTAGCACTGAGAACACACTAGGGGGCCCACCATTTGGCCAAGAGGGCACAGGGCGCGCCCACCCCCTGGGGCGCGCCCCCTGCCTCGTGGGCCCCACGTCGTCCCCCTCCACTTATTCCAGCACCCACTCACTTCGTCTTCCTCCAGAAAAAATCCTCCCATAGCTCAAACATGTGTTCTAGCTCATCTTGCTGCCATTTTTGATCTCTTTGCTCAAAGCTTCATTCACAAAACTATTTGGGAAGATTGTTCTTCGGTATGTGACTCCTCCATTGATCCAATTAGTTTTTGTTCTAGTGCTTTATTTATTGCAAATTTTTGCTGCTTAGGTGACCTTGTTCTTGAGCTTGCATGTCAAATTTATATGGTCCAAAGTAGTTTTAATGCATGATATAGCCTCTAGGCACTTGTGGGAGTAGTTGCTATCAATCTTGTTGAGTTTGGTTCACTTTTATTTTGAGTCACTAAAATTTTAGAAATTTTTCAGAGAAAGAAAAATGCTTAGGAAAATGTACCAAGGTGGTTCCTCAAGGAAGCAAGGACCAAGGCTCGCGATATGTGAGCCAGACGATGAACCACCGAGGGAAGCTCAAGTGCGGCCTTGTGAATGGCCCTCAGAGGAGTTTATGGTCCAAGCAGGCATCAAGGATGAATTTGACGCGTATGTGCGTAACGCTGATCTTGAGGGCTTCGTGTCAGATAAGTGCCTACAATACTGCTACCTAATTGATTCCTTTCTGAGGAGGTTTAAATTTACATCCTCGCGCAATTCTCACACTGTTTTATTTGATCTTTATGATAAATCATATACCATGGACCTAGAAGATTTTAATACTGCTTGTAAACTCCCGCAGTGGGGCAATGTTAGTGAACCTCGCAAATCTGAATATAAAGACTTTCTTGCTAGTATCACTGTGGGGGGATCTAGAGAAATCACACAAGCTACCATAGGGAGCATTCATTTCCCTTCCATACATTATTTTGCTCTCTTTATAGGTAGATGCATTAACGGTAAAGATGAGGTTTGTCACATGTGCGTTCCAGATCTTAGTGCCCTCAAGAGTGCGGTATTAGGTGATAAACAATATAACTTGGGGGCCATTATCGCACGAAGGTTGCATCTTAACGGTGCAAGTGGAGATTTGTTTGGTGGAATTTATGCAACTCGTGTAGCTAATTATCTTGATGTACCCATACATGAAAATGATATGGAATTGCCTCCTGCTTGTCTAGATTATAGTGCTATGGTTCGCCATCAGTTTCTTGAGAGGAATGAACAGCCCCTCCAGTACCGACTAATCTTTGACAGACAGCGCACTATCCATGTTGCCCTCCCTGCTCCTACTTTCCTTAACTTTCAGGCAAAAAGGAGATATGTTATAACCAGGGAGGAGGCGAACGAGTACGAGAGGAGGACGGAGGCAGCTCGCCTCCAAGCTGCAGCTCTTCAGGCAGTAGCTGCTGCATCTCAATACAACCCCAACTACGACTTTGGATATCCGCCAGGCCAGCAGTGGCCATAGACCAACTTAGGCCAAAAGCCTAAGCTTGGGGGAGTACGCATTTCTCACCGGCATTAAATTCATGTTCACGCACTCATGCTAGTTGTCGGTGCTCATACTTTTTCATTGTATTATTCATGCTAGTTTATTTTCTTTTCTAAGCCTTCTTCTTGTGTGTCTGAAAAACCTTCAGAAAAACCAAAAAATTAGTTGTAGCTTTTAGCTAGTTTACTTTCCATGTCTGTAGTAGTAGTAATTAAAAGAAAACCCAAAAAGATTTCTCGTTCTTCTTTTGCTTGTTGGGAGCTTTCTCGTGTAAATAGTTTTATTTCTTTTCTTTACTTTGGGGGTCGAGAGGAGAAGACCATGATGAAAATGTTGAGTGGCTCTCAGATGCATTATTATTGATTTAACCAAGAGCCCATATTACCTTGTCTTCTCCCTTGTATTAAATACTTGCAGATTCCAGCTTAGTCCAATGCACGTGCACTATTATTATTATCCACACTGTTCGGTCATGCGAGTGAAAGGCAATAATGACGATATATGATGGACTAATTGAGATGAGAGAAGCTGGTATGAACTCGACATAGCTTGTTTTTGTAAATATGATTAGTTCATCGTTCCTGATTTAGCCTATTATGAATGAAACATGTTTGCAATGACAATTAGAGATTATAGTTGCTCATGCCATGCTTAATTTGCTAGGAGTTTATAATGGTTTACCTTGCGTGCTAACATGCTATTAAAATGGTTGTGATGTGGTATGATAGGGTGGTATCCTCCTTTGAACGATTCGAGTGGCTTGACTTGGCACATGTTCACGCATGTAGTTGAAACAAAATCAACATAGCCTCCACGATATTTATATTCATGGTGATTTATATCCTACTCATGCTTGCACTCATTGCTGATTAATGTTAATGCATGTTCATGACTGTTGTCGCTCTCTAGTTGGTCACTTCCCAGTCTCTTTCTAGCCTTCACTTGTACTAAGCGGGAATACTGCTTGTGCATCCACTTCCATAAAACCCCAAAATTATTCCATATGATTCCACCATACCTTCCTATATGCGGTATTTACCTGCCGTTCCAAGTAAATTTGTATGTGCCAAATTCTAAACCTTCAAATGAAATTCTGTTTTGTATGCTCGAATAGCTCATGTATCAACTAGGGCTGTCTATATCTTCCATGCTAGGTGGGTTATTCTCATGATGAGTGGACTCCGCTCATCACTCACGAGAAAATGGTCGGTAACCAGGATGCCCAGTCCCATGCTCAAATCAAAATAATTGCAAACAAAACTCCCCCAGGATTGTTGTTAGTTGGAGGCACTCGTTGTTTCGGGCAAGGCATGGATTGATGCTTGTTGGTGATGGGGGAGTATAAACTTTACCATTCTGTTTGGGAACCGCCTATAATGTGTGTAGCATGGAAGATATCGAGATCTCTTGGTTGTTATGTTGAAAATGAAAGTATGCCACTCAAAATATTATTCAATCTCTATTTCAAACTCGAGCTCTCGCACCTCTGCAAATCCCTGCTTCCCTCTGCGAAGGGCCTATCTATTTACTTTTATGTTGAGTCACCATCCTCTTATTAAAAAGCACCAGTTGGAGAGCACCGCTGTCATGCGCATGCATTGCTATTAATTTACATTGAGTATGATTGTGACTGGATCTCTTTTACCATGAATTACAATGTCTAGTCAGTCCTTGATCCTCAGGGGTGCTCTGCATTTATGTTTTGCGGTCTCAGAAAGGGCTAGCGAGATACCATCTTGTTATATCATGTTATGATTGTTTTGAGAAAGTGTTGTCATCCGAGATTTATTATTATTGTTCGCTAGTTGATTATGACATTGATATGAGTAAACATGAGACCTAAATGTTATTATGAATATGGTTAGTTCATAATCTTTGCTGAAAACTTGAATGCTGGTTTTACATATTTGCAACAACAAGATCAAACAGAGTTTGTAAAAGTTTTTCTTTATCACTTTCAGTTTGTCAACTGAATTGCTTGAGGACAAGCAAATGTTTAAGCTTGGGGGAGTTGATACATCTCCAACGTATCTACTTTTCCAAACACTTTTGCCCTTATTTTGGACTCTAACTTGCATGATTTGAATGGAACTAACCCGGACTGACGCTGTTTTTAGCAGAATTGCCATGGTGTTATTTTTGTGCAGAAATAAAAGTTCTCGGAATGACCTGAAAATCCACGGAGACACGTTTTGGAATTAATGAAAAATACTGGTGAAAGAATCAACATCAGGGGGGCCACACCCTGTCCACGAGGGTGCAGGGCGCCCCCCCCCCCTAAGGCGCGCCCCTGCCTCATTGTCGGGTGGTAGGTGCAACATATGCCAATGGGTGGCTTATCATTGTGGGAGCCAGTAAAACATCGCCGGTGCCTGGAAATGGGATGAGGCGAAGACATGCACGCCGGCGGATCTTACCCAGGTTCGGGGCTCTCCGTGGAGATAACACCCCTAGTCCTGCTCTGCGGGGCCTCCGCATGATCACTAGATCAATACAAGTAGCTACAAGCGCTCCTTGAGCTGTTTGGCTAGAGGAAGGAGAAGGGCAAGGCTAGCTCTCCTTTTCTCTCTATGTGGTGTGTGGAATTCTATGAGATCAACCCTTTGCATGGGTGTCCCGGGGGGTTTATATAGGCCTACCCCCTAGGGGTACAATGGTAATCCGGCTGGGCGCGGGTCCTAGCTGTCAGCGTCTATGCTCGCCGGCTTCTCCGCCGGTCATTGGGGCCCGCCGACTGGTGGGTCCCGCCGGCTGCCGGCCTCTTGGCCGACAGGCCGGCCCCACCGCTTGGGGGCTTTGTCGGCGGCTGGTTACTTTTTCCTCGCCTCTGATGACGAGGGCTTTGTTGAGGTAAGCGTGGCTACAGTGTCGCCGCCTTGCGGGCTCTCACTGTAGGCTTACCTCGTCTTGTCTCCTTAATGAGGCACATGTTTCGAGGGAGGGAGGTAGCCGGCCAAGCCCCTGGCCGACTAGAGGAGGCCAGGCCGCCTTCGGGTGTCTCTCTGGCAAAAAGGGGCCCGCCTCCTGCGGGCCATACTGGTGCCTGTCGTGGGTGACATCGAGGCCAACACGGCTACAGTGCCGCGCCGGACGGGGGATGGCTGGCCCGTACGGCGCCCTGCGGCCATGCCTGTTCCAGGATTCGGGGGTAGTGGGCAGTACTGCGACCACGCCCCATCCTATCGCCGTTATGTGGGTACATTCTTAGTGGGTGCAGTCTTGGCCGGCTTCGGGGAGCCGGCTTTCTTTATGGCCGGCTTCTGGGAGTCGGATTTCTTCATGGCCGGCTTCTGGGAGTCGGCTATCTTCATGGCCGGCTTCTGGGAGTCGGTCCTCTTGGGGCCGGCTCCCTGGAGTCGGCTATCTTCATGGCCGGCTTCTGGGAGTCGGCCCTGGGGATAGCAGGCCGGGGGAAGGCGGCCCTATGCTTTGTATGCTTGAAGGCTTGAATGGCCTGATAATTTTTCGAAGAGCTAGGGGGAGTCGGGTAGGCTACCCGTGGCTATTTACTCCGACAGTAGTCCCCGAAGCTGGTTGGGCTTCGAGGTTTAGAGGAGGTCGAGAAGCTCGGTCAGCTTCTTATCTTGACGAGCCAGCTGCTAGGAGCCGGCTTCGGTTGGGCGCACCGTCTTGGCGAAATTTTTTAAAGTCGGAAGGCGGGAGTCTGTTGGCGCGTGCACCGGGCCGCGGGCCGGCCGCTCGCCGCCTGCGAACAACGTTGCGTCCCTTGGCTAAAAAGAGCCTGCCAACCCACGCGCGCGACAAGACGTCGCCGCAGGCCGAGGGTCCACCACTCCTACGCCTAGGCCCGGGCGCGGATTCTTTGCGGCCCAAAGCTGTCCGCACGTGTTCCGGCGACGGTTTCCGCACGCCGTTAGGGCGCAATAATCGCGGGACGTGGGGGAGTGGGCGCAGTTAATCCCACGTTCCTCCCCACGCCTCGCCTCCTCGGCTTCGCCGCACGAGGCTATAAGTAGGGGGAGGAGGGGAAGCGGCAGACGCTCGCACGCTCCTCTCCTCTCCCCATCTTCTTCCTCCTGCTTTCCCTCGCAGCAGCGCCTCGCCGCCGCGCCGTCCCACCAATCTTCACTCCGCCCCGCAGCTTTGCCGCCGCAGGGCCGTGCTTTCTCCGCCGCCGCACTCTTCCTCGTTAGCTTCTCGCCACCATGCAGTACGGCGGGGACTGGGACGGCTCCAACGTCCATATGGACCACATCGAGTTCCTCCGCAAGACGCGGCGGTTGCCCGGCGCGGACCAGGTGCGGGTCCGTCTCGCGCCTGCGAAGGAGGCCATGCCGGCGCCGGAGGAAGGCGAGCGGGTAGTCTTCCGCTCGCACTTCCTGCACGGCATCGGCTTGCCGGCGAGCGCTTTCTTCCGCTCCTTCCTCGACTTCTATCAACTCCAGCCGCACCACCTCACTCCGAACACGGTGCTGCTGCTGTCCGCCTTCGTCACCTTGTGCAAAGGCTTTCTTGGCGTTCTCCCCACCCTTGAGCTCTGGGGGGAGTTCTTCCAATCTAAGCTGGGCACCCGCATGCAGGGCGTGCCAGCCCAGAGCGGCGCCTTCATCGCGATGCGGAGGCCGGCGGCCGACAACCCCTTCCCCGTCATCAAGTTAATCCAGTCGGTGAAGCTCTGGCAGAAGTCATATTTCTACGTGAACAACGTCGCCCCACAAGGCGACTACGTCAACTTGCCGGCTTTCGTAGCCGGCCCGCCGGCTGGGAGGCGGCCCCAGTGGTCCTATCGGGCCGTGACGCTGTCGCAGGCTGGAGCCGCGGCCGTCGCCCGACTGCGGGTGATGATCCAGTTGGAGGGCCTGACTGGGTCCGACTTGCTGGCCGCCTTCGTCGCGCGCCGGGTGCTTCCGCTTCAGAGCCGCCCTCACCTGATCTGTCAGATGAGCGGCCAACTCGATCCGAGTCGGATGTGCACCAAGGACTGCCGCACGACGAGGTGGCCCATATGGTGAATTATCTTGCGAGCTCTCCGTAGAGTGGCGGTTTGGCAAGGAGCCATATTCCCATGCACATCCTCCGCCCACGGTATGTTCTCTTTTTCCCTTTCTTCTCTTAGTTTTGTCGCCGAGTTCCTTTTGGCCGACTCTGACCAGTCGGCACGCCTTGGCAGAGCCCTCTGCTTCGACCTGCAGCCGGGTCGGGGGCGGAGCGCCGATTCCTCCCCGACCGGGCGGAGCATGACCTGGAGGACCACGACTTGGGGGCGGCCGCCATGGATGAAAACACCGAGGCGGGTGGCGGCGAAGCAGGCGGCTCCGGGCTTGGAGCCAGCTCCAACGACTGGCCGGATGACGACGAGGCGGAAATCGTCCCATGCCGCCAGCCGGCGTCCGGCCACGGCGCGGGTTCCTCCGTCGCGCCGCCTGCTCGGGGCAGCGGGCAGAAGCACCGTGCCGCGTCGGGCTTGTTCGGCAGCCGGCCGAAGAAGCCCAAGGGCGGGACGGCGGCGACCAGGTGGGATGAGGCGGCCGCGAAGGCGGCCCGCTTCCGCAAGGTGGTGAAGCAGCCGCAGATGGTGTCGGCGTAAGTGTATATTCCTTTGTACATTCTTTCTTCTTTTCTTGGTGATTTCTGAATCCTTGCCCTTTCTCAAAAATCAGGGCTCCACTTTCGCTTGAGGGTTGCTGCCGCCTCCGTCGTTGGATCGCCGGGAGGATCCGGGAGCACCCGCCGCATGGACCCCTGCGTCGAGCTTCAGGCGGCGACGGAGCGAAACGCGCGGGAGGCGCGGGAGGAGTGGGAGGCGGAGGAGTTGAGGGTGGCTGCCGCCAAGGCGGCACAGGAGGAGGAGGAGGTGGCGAAGGCGCGCGCCGACGCAGCGGCCAAGGCCCAAGCGGAGGCTGCGGCCGCGGCAACAGCGGAGGGGGCCTTGCTCATCACCCCTCTGCGTGTCGCGGCGCCCGAGGTCCCGGAGCCCCCGCCGGAGGAAGCCAGCGGCGACCAGCCGGGGTTGGAGAGGGAGGACGACGTCGTCGTCCCGGAGAGGGAGGCGGCACCGGCCCCGCCGACTGGGGCGGCTCAAGGCAGCCGGCCTAACGTGCCGCCTACGCAATCGGCCGGGGGCGAGCCGGCCGCGAGGACGGACCTGGTGGTCCAGTCGCCATCGCGCCAGCGCGCGGGGAAGGCCGCGAGCTCTGGCTCGTCGGCCTGGGACGTGGAGGCGGCCAGCGCCAGCTCGGGGTGGACGCCGGGTGGAGGGACGGCCGTGGTGAACGTGGCGGCGCAGGAAGTCCGGAACCGGCTTCAGTCCCAGGCTGCGGTGCTGAGGAAATACAATGACGAGTTCCTTGCGACGCGAGCGGCCATTCGGGTTAGTCTTCCTATTTTTGCTTTTTTGATCTTGGTTTCTTCCGTGGGGGCGCGTCAGCGCACCCACTGGGTGTAGTCCCCGAGTTCCGAGTCGGCTGCTGAGCAGGCGGCTTGGAACTTCTTGGCGGGCTTTGTTTTGCTATCTTGTTCTCATACGCTTCTCTGCCTGTCTTGCAGGACTACCACAACCTCCGTGCGGCTGCCTTCAACTCCCAGGCTCGGGAGCTGACCCAGAAGAATGCTGATCTATCTGAGAGCCGAGGTAAGTGCTTCGTCCTTTATCTCACGTGGGGATGCGTCAGCGCACCCACTGGGTGTAGTCCCCGAGATTCGGGCCGACTGCTGAGCAGTCGGGTCGGATCTTCCTTGACGACTTCTTCCTTATTGCTTCTTTCTTTTCTGCCATGCCTGCAGCGGCCAACGCCAGACTGAGGGAGCAGCTGGGTGGGACTTAGGCCACCCTCCGCGCTAAGGAGGCCGAGTTTGACGCCTTGGCCCAGGAGCGTGACCGCCTGGCCAAGAGGCTGGCCGACCAGGAGAAGAGCCACAAGGCGGCCCTGAAGGAGGTGCAGGACAGCGAGGCCGCCCTCCAAGCCGAATATGAGACAGAGGCGGCAAGCTGGGCCAAAGCGAGGCAGTCTCTGATCAACGGCTACGGCCAGATCGAAGACTTGGTTGACGGTAGGCCGCCCTCTTCTTCGTCCTTGCTTGCCGCTTGCCGTTTGGCTCATTTTCTGACTTGGTGTTTTTCTCTTCTTTCTCTTTCTTTCTTGCGTAGAGTACTCCCCTGGCTACTCTACTGACGCCAACTAGGTCGTCGAGGCCCACCGCGAGGCACAAAGGCAGGCTGGCGCCGAGATCGCGCCGAACGCTCACCGGTCGCTGGAGGAGCAGCTCTTGGCGATTCAAGCCCGCCTCCAGCCGGCTCACCGCATGCTCCGCCAGCTTCAGCGTGTTGGGGCACAGGTGTTGGCCGCTCTCTGGCCTGGTGAGGTGATTCTCCGCACCCCTAGTCGGACTGCCGACTGGCTGGAGGTGGCGGTCGGCCGCTTCGAGGCCTGGAAGGCTTCTGCGGCTCGGTCCGGCACCAGGCGGGCGCTGGAGTTCGTCAAGGCCTGGTATCCCGAGCTGAGTCTGGACCAGTTGGCCACCTGGCAGCAGGAGGCCGACACGGAGCTGGAGCCGGCGCGGCCGGCTATCATCCAGCGGGCTTCGGCGATTGCCGACTACACCGACACCAGCGCCTTCGCTCCTGAGGTGGACGACAACGGCGTTGCCCAGCCGGAGGAGTGGTTCGGGCTGAACCCGGCAGATGGCGAGGACTCGGCGGAGGAGATCGACTCCAGCGACGAGGGCGAGGAGGAGGAGGAGGAGGGTGAAGACGCCGCGCCAGATGGTGGAGCGGCTGGTCAGCCTCAGCTTGACCATGCTTCCAGCAACAAGGCACGCGCGGGTGCACCGCCTGTAGCCGGCGATGATCAAGCCGAGACCCGCCAGCCGGCCACTCCTCCAGCCGGCGGCACCGTCTCCACCGACCAGCCCGGCTCCCCTGCTGCGCCCTTAGTCTAGTCTGCTGCCTCTACTTTCCTGTTTTACCACTCTTGGAACAGTATTTTGTTAAGTTTGCACAATTCCACCCACTGGGGGTGTATTCGAACTATATTGACTGCCGGCCTGTTGGGGGCCTTATGTGTAAATATAATTATGCTTGCATTTGGCTTTCCCTTGTTCTTTTCTTTTCATCCTTCAGCTGTTTCCTTTGCCGCCCTCCCTTGGTTGCCGCCTTCCCAACCGGACAGCTGCTTTGCAATTCGTGGCTGGAGAAGTGCTTGGCCAGTTGGGCGGGCAAGTACTCTAGCTTTGTTGGATTATAGTGAAGTCACTGGGAGGCCGGCCAGCCGGCTGTTTTGACAGCCGGTAGGCGTGGTTGGAGGCCGTCTTTGCGTTATATAAGTTCGTTAGTCCTTAGCCGTTTTTCGTGTGGGCATCCTTTCTGCCTTTGGCTCTTGCCAGTCGGACAGTCGGTTCTTTGAGCTGCGACTTTCAACAAGAGAGGGCTCGGGTGCCGGCACACTACTTGTTTGACTTCAGGTAGAACTTTTAATATAACTTAAGGCGGTCAGTCCCCGGGCCGACTAGTCGAACCCGGTGCCAGACAGAAAATCAAATGTAATAATACATTCATGAGTATGACACTCGTCATTCATAGATAAAGGAGGGCAGTCCCCGAGTGCACCTCGGGGGGCCCGTTTGTCTCATATTTAATACAAAAACGATAGCATGATACATACTGCTTTCAACTGTAAAATCTTCTCAGGAGGTTTGCGTTCCATGGTCGTTCCGACTCCTTGCCGGAATCATCCCTCTTGCGTGCTCTTGGTTTTTGTGCGTCGATCAGGTAGTAGGAGTCGTTGCCTAGTGCCTTGCTGACGACGAAAGGGCCTTCCCAAGGGGCCGAGAGCTTGTGCTGACCGGCTATTCGCTGGATCAGCCGAAGCACAAGGTCGCCCTCTTGGAAGGATCTTGGCCTGACCTTCCGGTTGTGGTAACGGCGCAAACCCTATTGGTAGATGGCGGACCGGCTGAGTGCTAACAGCCGGCCTTCTTCCAGCAGGTCGACGCCGTCTTCTCGCGCTTCCCTGGCCTCCGCCTCCATGTACATGGTGACCCGAGGCGAGTCGAACTCGATGTCAGTTGGGATGACAGCCTCGGCACCATATACAAGGAAGAACAGAGTGAAGCCGGTTGATTTGTTTGGGGTAGTACGCAGACTCCAGAGGACAGCCGGCAGCTCATCGAGCCAGCAGCCGGCCGATCGCTCTAGTGGTACGACCGGTCGGGGTTTGATGCCGGAGAGGATGAGGCCGTTTGCTCGCTCGACCTGGCCGTTTGACTGTGGGTGGGCAACGGACGCTAAGTCCAGTCGGATGCCCTGTGTCGCGCAAAAACGTGCCAGTGCTCCCTTGGCAAAGTTTGTGCCGTTGTCGGTGATGATGCTGTGTGGCATGCCATACCGAGTAGTGATGTCGGCAACGAATGTCACGGCAGTCGGCCCGTTCAGCTTCTTGATCGGCTTTGCTTCGATCCACTTGGTAAATTTGTCCACGGTGACAAGCAGATGTGTCAAGCCGCCGCGGGCTGTCTTGAATGGGCCCACCATGTCCAACCCCAGACGGCAAAGGGCCAGGTGAGGGGGATGGTCTTGAGTGCAGAAGCCGGCAGGTGTTGCTTGGAACTGAAGACTTGGCATCCTTTGCAGCGTTTGACTATCTCTTTGGCATCTTCCAAAGCAGTCGGCCAGAAGAAACCATGGCGGAAAGCTTTGGCCACAAGTGATCTTGAGGCTGCGTGGTGGCCGCATTCGCCTTGGTGGATATCCTTGAGGATTGCTACACCCTTCTCTGGCTCGACGCAGTGCTGGAAGACTCCAGTGACGCTGCGCTTGACAAGCTCTCTGTTTATTATTGCATATGCTCCGGCTCGGCGTTGCACTAGTCTTGCCGAGATCTCATCAGTTGGCAGCTCTCTATTGACTAGGAAGTTGAGGATGGGCTGGGCCCATGATGGAGCTGTGACTTCTTCTACTGTTAGTACGGCCACTGTGACTCGGGTGGGTGGGTTGGGTGGTGGAGAGTTGGAGTCGGCCACCGCTTCTTGTGTCGCTGCAGTCCCCGGGCCGACTGCTGCAGTCCCCGGGCCGGGTTCTGAAGTCCCCAAGCCGTGTGCGACTACGGCAGTCCCCGGGCCGCTTGTCGAAGTCCCCGAGCCGCCTGCCGGGTTCCTCCAGTCGGATCCGGCTGTATCGGGGGCGGGCGGTACGAAGATAGAGTTCGACTCTGGAGACGGCTTGATAGACGGTTTGAGGAGGCGCTGGAGAGAGACACCAGTTGGTATAGCCTGTCGGGTGGAGCCGATCTGTGCCAGGGCATCTGCTTGGTCGTTGTCGGCCCGTGGTACGTGAAGGAACTCGCACCCTTCGAAGTACCCACTGATCTGCTGGACGAGGAATCGATAGCTCGCCATGTTTGCATCCTTGGCGTCCCAGTCACCAGATGACTGCTGGACCACCAAGTCTGAGTCGCGATAACACAGGATCCGACGTATGCCGAGCTCTTTGGCTAGCCGGAGCCCGTGTATGAGCGCCTCGTATCTTCACAGGGTTGCAGTCAATGCCGCGTTCGGAGACCAGAAAGCCTAGAGGCTGGCTGGCTGGTACTCCGAACACGCATTTCTCGGGGTTGAGCTTGATCTGGAATGGGCGCAAGTTGACAAATGTTTCTTTGAGGTCTTCTAGCAGGGTGCCGCACTTCTCTGTCTTCACCACAATATCGTCTACATAGACGTGGGCATTTCTGCCGAGTTGCTTGAGGAGGCATTTCTGCATGCAACGCTGAAAAGTGGCACCGGTATTCCTCAAGCCGAATGTCATAGTCAGGTAACAGAAAGCTCCGAATGGTGTGATGAAGGCGGTCTTCAGGCGGACTGCTGGGTCCAACTTAATCTGGTGGTATCCTGAGTAGGCATCCAAGAAACTCAACAGCTCGCATCCGGCTGTGGAGTCTATCACTTGATCAATCCGTGGCAGAGCAAACGGATCTTTGGGGCAGGCCTTGTTGAGGCTAGTGTAGTCTATACACATACGCCATTTGTTGTTCTTCTTCAACACCAAGACTGGGTTGGCAAGCCACTCTGGGAAAAACACTTCCATAATAAAGCCGGCGGCAAGGAGCCGGGCTATCTCTTCTCCTACGATTCTTCTCTTCTCTTCTGACAGTCAGCGGAGAGGCTGCTTGACCGGCTTCGCGTCCGCTCGGACGTGTAACTTGTGCTCGGCGAAATCCTTCGGAACACCCGGCATGTCCTTTGGGGACCATGCAAAGATGTCTCGATTCTCACGGAGGAAGTCGACGAGCTCGCCTTCCTATTTACTGTCCAGGTTTGCACCAATGACAGCAAACCTCTCCGGGTTCTCTGGGTCCAGAGGTATCTTCTTCGTCTCCTTGGCCGGCTGGAAGGAGCCCTGCGCATCATATTCCTTGGGGTTGGGGGACAAGGCGGGCTGCTTGCCGGCCATGGCCACAACTCGCTCCAGCATCTTCTTCTCTTCTGCCACTACGAGGGATTCGGCCAGCCGGCTGCTGGCTGCAGCGCACTCGATGGACTTCTTGTAGTCGCCAGCTACAGTGATGATCCCCTTCGAGCTTGGCATCTTCATCTTCAGGTAGGCGTAGTGGGGCACAACCATGAACTTGGCCAGAGCAGGTCGGCCAAGCAAGGCGTGGTAAGGGCTTTCCAGATCCACTACCTCGAACCAGATCGCTTCTCGGCGAAAGTGATCCTTGTCTCCGAAGAGAACATCCATCTTGATCTTGCCGATCGGGGAACAGGACAGGCCGGGTACGATGCCATGGAACACGGTCCGGCTTGGCATGAGCTGCTTCGCCTTGAGGTTCAACTTCTTCATGGTGTCGCGGTACAGTATGTTGATACTGCTTCCGCCATCAATCAGAACGTGGGAGAATCAGGCAGCCCGCCTCTCCATTGCGAGGGTGACATCCAACACCAATGCGTAGGAGCCAGGGGACGGCATCACCTCTGGGTGATCGGCACGGCTCCAGTTGATAGGCCTTTCGGACCAATGCATGAACTCGGGGTTGCTGGAGGCGACTGCATTGACCTCTTGGTGTTGTCGGCGCCGGCTGCGCTTGTCTTCAACCTGGCTCGTGAAGACGACGTAGGCGGCGTGCTCATCAGGGAACTCATCTTGAATGGCTCCGACTGCTGGTCGAGCAGCCGGCTGCTGGGGGGCTGGAGGCGGCAGGCCGGGAGGCGGAGGCGGCACCAGCCCCTCGCCCTTGGAGATCCATGTGAGCCAGTGGCACTTTCGGGTCGTGTGGTTGGACGGCTTCGCGCCGCTGTGGAACTTGCAGGGGGCATCGAGAGTCTGCTCGTAGGAGAAGGTCGGCTGCCAAGCCGGCCTGCCGCCCTTCTTCTTGGGAGCGGGCCGTTCTTTGGGCTGCTCATCTTCGACTGTGGCCACCTGCCGACTAGTGGAAGGCGGCATAGGGGCCTTGCGCTTGTGGTCGTTCTAGTAGGGGCGCCGATTGGAGTCGCCAGCCGGCGTCTTGGGAACCGGAGCGAGCACCTTCCCAGAGGCGTCCACTCGGAGCTCGGTCTTCATTGAGGAGTTGGTCGTGGCGTACTTGTCTGCAATGACCAGCAGCTCGTCGAGGGTAGCCGGCTCGTCGCAGAGGAGTCGGTGCTTGAGGAGGGTGCCCTCTCGGCACCCGGCGGTGAAGTATTCGATGGCTTGAACCTCGTGCACCCCCTCGCAGGAGTTGCGGAGCTCGGCCCACCGCGTGAGGTAGTCGCGGGTCGACTCGCTGGGCCCTTAGACGCATAAGGAGAGCTGGTGGGGCTTGGGAGGTCGCTTGTACGTGCTGGTGAAGTTGCAGACGAAGACTTCCGTGAAGTCCAGCCAGCTGTTGACGTTGTAGGGCTTGAGGCTATTGAGCCAGGTGCGTGCCGTGCCTTGCAGCATGAGAGGGACGTACTTCACGGCTACGCACCTGTTGCCGTTCGCTATGCTGACAGCAATAGAGTAGTCGATGAGCCAATCTTCTGGCTTCACAGAGCCGTTGTACTTGGGTGTGTCTCTGGGGAGCGAGAACCCTTTGGGGAAAGGCTCGTCGCGGATGCGGGGGCCAAAGCATGGCGGGCCGACATCGTCTTCTTCTTCTAGCGCCAGGGATCGAGCTAGGCGGTCGATCTGGTGGCGGGCGTCGTTCTCACCGACTCCTTCGCGGTGGCCTAGTCGGCCACCGAGAGTCGGATGCGTGACAGGCGGCGGGGTGGGATATCTCTCCCCACGAGGCGGGGGAGGAGGCGGATTGCCTTGGCGCTCCACTGCTCGAGGGCGGCCTTCCGCGTCGTGCTCGATGGTGATTTGAGTCCGGCTGCGGCTAGCAGCCGGCTCCTTGTCTTTCCTTGCGCAGGCGCCGCTCGCAGTCGGCGACCGGGATGTTGCGGCGTGCTCTCGGCGTGGGGGAGGACTCTCAGCGCGGGCGCCGGCTTCATGTCGTTCTGCGGCCGCGTCGATCAGCTGCTGGATGCGCCTTGTCATGTAGGGGAGCTCATCAGCCCCCAGCCCATTCAGCTCTTCTGCGGCCGCCTGAGCGGCTCGCAGATTCTCGAGCGGTGTGGCGTAGACGGGGCGGTCTACCCCCAGCATGCTGGCGATGGCCGCGCCGCGCTTCTTGACGAGGCCGGCTCGGCTCGGCCCGCCATGAGGCAGCGTACCAAAGGCGGCGCGGTCGACTTCGCGCTGGTGAGCCTCGGTGAGGCATCTCATGGAGGCTATCTTCTGGCCCTCCGTGATGAGGGCGAGGCGGCGTGCCTCCAGGGTCTCGGCATCGGCGTCGGCCGGGATGGGGACGGACAAGTCATGCATCACCGCTTGTAGGGCGTCGTGGGCGTTCTCGCCCGAGTCGGCGACATGGCTGATGACCAGCACCTCAGTGACAGCGCTGCTGCCGCTGTCAGCTCGAGGGAGAGGGTCGTCGAAGACTACCACATCGGAGGGGTAGGCGTCGAGCGATGTCGTGTCAGAGTCGACAAGCATCGGGTCGGTGGAGCCGACCGACTCCAAGTCCACAGCAAGCTCGCTAGAGACGTGAAGCTGGTCGAGGAGGCTGACGAGGCGGCTCTCGGGGTAGTCTGTGCCCGCGTCGGACGCGGACTCGTCGGCGATGCGAGTCTCGCCAAGAAGATCGGCGAGGCAGCTCGCTGCGCAAGCGTCGTCGGCGTAGCAGCGCGTCGGGGCAAGCGCCATCGGGCGCAGCAGGCTGGCTGCGCTCGCGGGGGAGGAAGAGGGTTCCCGTCCAGAACAGGTCTCCGCACGACGGTGCACCTGGCCCCACGGTGGGCGCCAAATGTCGGGTGGTAGGTGCGACATATGCCAACTGGTGGCTTATCATTGTGGGAGCCAGTAAAACATCGCCGGTGCCTGGAAACGGGATGAGGCGAAGACATGCACGCCGGCGGATCTTACCCAGGTTCGGGGCTCTCCGTGGAGATAACACCCCTAGTCCTGCTCTGCGGGGTCTCCGCATGATCACTAGATCAATACAAGTAGCTACAAGCGCTCCTTGAGCTGTTTGGCTAGAGGAAGGAGAAGGGCAAGGCTAGCTCTCCTTTTCTCTCTATGTGGTGTGTGGAATTCTATGAGATCAACCCTTTGCATGGGTGTCCTGGGGGGTTTATATAGGCCTACCCCCCAGGGGTACAATGGTAATCCGGCTGGGCGCGGGTCCCAGCCGTCAGCGTCTATGCTTGCCGGCTTCTCCGCCGGTCATTGGGGCCCGCCGACTGGTGGGTCCTGCCGGCTGCCGGCCTCTTGGCCGACAGGCCGGCCCCACCGCTTGGGGGCTTTGTCGGCGGTTGGTTACTTTTGCCTCGCCTCTGATGACGAGGGCTTTGTTGAGGTAAGTGTGGCTACAGTGTCGCCGCCTTGCGGGCTCTCACTGTAGGCTTACCTCGTCTTGTCTCCTTAATGAGGTACATGTTTCGAGGGAGGGAGGTAGCCGGCTATTGGGAGCCGGCCACGCCCCTGGCCGACTAGAGGAGGCCAGGCCGCCTTCAGGTGTCTCTCTGGCAAAAAGGGGCCCGCCGCCTGTGGGCCATACTGGTGCCTGTCGTGGGTGACATCGAGGCCAACACGGCTACAGTGCCGCGCCGGACGGGGATGGCTGGCCCGTACGGCGCCCTACGGCCATGCCTGTTCCAGGATTCGGGGGTAGTGGGCTGTACTGCAGCCACGCCCCATCCTATCGCCGTTATGTGGGTACAGTCTTAGTGGGTGCAGTCTTGGCCGGCTTCTGGGAGCCGGCTTTCTTTATGGCCGGCTTCTGGGAGTCGGCTTTCTTCATGGCCGGCTTCTGGGAGTCGGCTATCTTCATGGCCGGCTTCTGGGAGGCGGTCCTCTTGGGGCCGGCTCCCTGGAGTCGGCTATCTTCATGGCCGGCTTCTGGGAGTCGGCCCTGGGGATAGCAGGCCGGGGGAAGGCGGCCCTATGCTTTGTATGCTTGAAGGCTTGAATGGCCTGATAATTTTTCGAAGAGCCAGGGGGAGTCGGTTAGGCTACCCGTGGCTATTTACTCCGACACTCGTGGGCCCCCTGTGACTCCACCGACCTCAACCCCAACTTCATATATTCACGTTCGGGGAGAAAAAAATCAGAGAGAAGGATTCATCGCGTTTTACGATACGGAGCCACCGCCAAGCCCTAATCTTCCTCGGGAGGGCTGATCCGGAGTCCGTTCGGGGTTCCGGAGAGGGGAATCCGTCGCCGTCGTCAGCATCAACCTTCCTCCATCACCAATTTCATGATGCTCACCGCCGTGCGTGAGTAATCCCATCGTAGGCTTGCTGGACGGTGATGGATTGGATGAGATTTACCATGTAATCGAGTTAGTTTTGTTAGGGTTTGATCCCTAGTATCCATTATGTTCTAAGATTGATGTTGCTATGACTTTGCTATGCTTAATGCTTGTCACTAGGGCCCGAGTGCCATGATTTCAGATCTGAACCTATTATGTTTTCATGAATATATGTGAGTTATTGATCCTATCTTGCAAGTCAATAGTCACTTACTATGTGTTATGATCCGGCAACCCCGAAGCGACAATAATCGGGACCACTCCCGGTGATGACCGTAGTTTGAGGAGTTCATGTATTCACTAAGTGTTAATGCTTTGGTCTGATACTCTATTAAAAGGAGGCCTTAATATCCCTTAGTTTCCAATAGGACCCTGCTGCCATGTGAGGGTAGGACAAAAGATGTCATGCAAGTTCTTTTCCATAAGCACGTATGACTATATTTGCAATACATGCCTACATTACATTGACGAACTGGAGCTAGTTCTGTGTCACCCTATGTTATAACTGTTGCATGAGGAATCACATCTGACATAATTATCCATCATTGATCCATTTCCTACGAGCTTTTCACATATTGATCTTTGCTTAGTTACTTTTCCGTTGCCACTGTTACGATTACTACAAAAACTGCTGTTGTTACTTTTGCCACCGTTACCGTTACTTCCATACTACTTTGCTACTAAATACTTTTCTGCAGATATTAAGTCTTTCAGGTGTGGTTGAATTGACAACTCAACTGCTAATACTTGAGAATATTCTTTGGCTCCCCTTGTGTCGAATCAATAAATTTGGGTTGAATACTCTACCCTCGAAAACTGTTGCGATCCCCTATACTTGTGGGTTATCACTTCGACTATGAGATTATGCAACTCCCGGATGCTGTAGGAATACCTTGTGTGTTATCAAACGTCACAACGTAACTAGGTGATCATAAAGATGCTCTACAGGTATCTCCGAAGGTGTTTGTTGAGTTGGCATGGATCGAGATTAGGATTTGTCACTCCGAGTATCGAAGAGGTATCTCTGGGCCTTCTCGGTAATACACATCATAAGCTTGCAAGCAACCGACTAAGGAGTTAGTCATGAGATGATGTATTAAGGAACGAGTAAAGAGACTTGCCAGTAACGAGATTAAACTAGGTATGAAGATACTGATGATCGAATCTCGGGCAAGTAACATACCGACAGACAAAGGGAATTACGTATGTTGTCATAACGGTTCGACCGATAAAGATCTTCGTAGAATATGTAGGAGCCAATATGGGCATCCAGGTTCCGCTATTGGTTATTGACCGGAGAGGTGTCTCGGTCATGTCTACATAGTTCTCGAACCCGTAGGGTCCGCACGCTTAACATTCGTTGACGATTTAATATTATATGAGTTATGTGATTTGGTGACCAAATGTTGTCCGGAGTCCCAGATGAGATCATGTACATGACGAGGAGTCTTGAAATGGTCGATAGGTAAAGATTGATATATAGGATGATGGTATTCGGACACCGGAAGTGTTCCAGAGGGTACCAGGTACTTATCGGGTCACCGGAAGGGTTTCGGGCACCCCCGGCAAAAGATATGGGCCTTATGGGCCAAGAGGGGAAACACACCAGCCACAAGGGGTTGGTGCGCCCCCCATATTGGCCGGCCAAGGTGAAGAAGGAAAGGAGAGGGAGGAAAGGAAAGAAAGGGAATAGGATTCCCCCTTCCTCCTCTTTCCTTCCCCCTCCGGCAAATATGGTAGGGGGGCCGCGCCACTTGGGAGGACCCCAAGTAGGATTCGGCCTACTTGGGGCGCCCTCCTGGCTGCTCCCTCCTCCCCCACGTATATATATGTGGGAGGGGGGCGCCTAGCACACCCAGACAATTGTTTAGCCGTGTGCGACGCCCCCTCCACCGTTACACCCTCGGTCATATTTTCGTAGTGCTTAGGCGAAGCCCTGCATGGATCACTTCACCATCACCTTCACCACGTCGTTGTGCTGACGGAACTCATCTACTACCTCGACGTCTTGCTGGATCCCGACTGTTATCGTGGGGGTTGTTTCTCCTTCTTCTCCTTGTGCTAGACCTTTGTTATGCACTTGGGGAAGGAGGAGTAACGACCATCACCGACGGTCGCAAATGTCAGAGAGGAATCAGTGAGGGAGAGTCTTCACCATATATGAGAGGACAAAGAATCCCGACTGTTGTTGTGGGGGGTCGCTTCTCCTTTGTTCCCTTGTGCTAGAAATTTTAGTGTAATGCACTTGGGGACGAAAGGAGGAGCAACCATCACCAACGGCCGAATGTATACACCACGTGAGCTAAGAATTTTCAAGAAAAAACTCGGCAGACCGATAGTCAACCCGTGATGAATAGTAATGATCTAATTTAGTTTTTGTAGTACATATATTTAATTGTACAAGTTTAATCTTTGAATTATGAACCTAGGAAATGTCATCGTCGGACGACGAAAGTCTCCCGGGGGAGTGCGACTGGTGCGGCGACGACCGGGGTCTGTGCGGCAGGCCTCACCTGGTAGAAGGTCGGCGCTTCAGCATTAAGCTCCAGGAGACCTTCGATGTTGAAACGGTACGCAATGACGACAAGTGTTTTTTCGTAATTAAGCACGACTTCTGCTACTTCAACGTGTAATTTTCGTCTTCTACAATTCGTCTAGCTAATTTCATGCCATGCAAGACGCTATGTCTTGGAGAGGATGGATTTTGAAGATCATGAAAGTATGGAAACAAAGATAATTCACCTAAGGACCCATCATGGTATGGATTTTGATGTAAATCTATACAATTCTGAGAGCGTAACCCATTTTGGTTGCCTGAATTGGGAAGCACTTTGCAAGACGTATGATTTTCACGAGGGTATGCTTGTCACCATGAATCTTGGTGATCCTGACATCGCCCAAGACAATATGGACATTTGGGTCCTTGTTGATACGCTTCCAATTCTACCGCTATGTGAGTTTCTCAAACATAGCTATTAAGTAATTTATATTGTTTATTTCAAAATAGTTGACAACTTATTTCCATTGATAGCTTATTTTCATTCTTCAAAGAATGTGCGGAAGATGGTAGACAGAACCTACTACACCGATGGCTCAGAATTAACTTATAAGGAGAAAAATCGTCTGATCTTGAGAATTACAATATCTATTATCAAACTCCTCGACATTATGGTCAATACGTGCCACTAGTGCACGTGTTGGACTACTGTAACATCCATGAAGATGTCATGGTAAGATTTTACTATTACGACATCCGTGCATCTTTTGCATAAACTCTTCTAAAATTCAACTACATTGCTAACTACGAAGTTATTACTATATTTTCAACAAAAAATCCTAAATGATTGTGTGCCTCATCTGATGTTTCCGAAAGGTCGCCTTGATGTTATGAACTTACGACCAGGTCATCCTACGCATCACTGCTGTTCATACCGGATTTCTAAAACAGATGAAGATATGACAATCAAAGATTGGAAAAAATGTTTGGTCAATCGTAGGGAGCTACTTGGAAGCAACATTGTGCGAAGCGCAAGAATTGGAGACAGGATAATCTCCATTCTCCATAATGGAGAGTCAGGGCCTATCCTAAGAGAGGGCAGTAGGTCCTATGAGACAGGAGTAGGTCCTAGGTACAATTTGTTATTATGTGCTACAATGTGTTAGAGTTGATGATGATGAGGAGGAGTTGTGATTATGACTAGTGACCAACTTGCTATATGATGTCTCATTGATGATCATGAGGAGGTTTTATACGACAATGATGTATTATGATGATAAGTTGTTAATGATATGATGATGATGATGATTTATTATATCATTGGGTGAAAGAACCGCGGATTGGTTTCAAGTGGATGGATCCATCCACTTGAAACTAGTCCATGGTTCTTTCACCCAGTGATGTAATAACTCATTATGATGTAAAAACAATCTCTAAATTGCTACTATATGAAAACTTGTATAATGGTGTATGAATACGACATAAAATGAAAAAGAATAGATACACAATAATAGAAGTAGCGCGGGCGCAGAGACGCGCTGCTAGTACTTACCAGTAGCACGTTACGGAAAAAGCGCTACTACTAAGTACGTATAGCAGTAGCGTGTGTCGACCAACGCTACTGCTAACCTTTAGCTATAGCGCCTTATCAGTAGCGCAACACCCCGCGCTACTGCTAGGCCAAAAACCCGCGCTACTGCTAGGCCAAAAACCCGCGCTACTGCTAGGCTTTTCCCTAGTAGTGTTAGGCCATCTATGTACAATGGAGTCATGGAGAGGCACTTGTTTGAACGCTTAGAAAAAAAACTTCTTACATTCGTGTAGGAGTCTGTTCCTCCATTGCAGGGGCGTTTGTCTGAGTAGACGTGGCTACCAACTCACGAAGTTCTATTGGATCCACATAAAGGGGATTAGCTAAGTGAGGTTAACTCCTCAAAATCATTTTTTAGGAGAACAGGGAGGCCTCTCCCCGATTTCATTACTTGAATGAAATCACAGTAGTCTCTTACAACAAGTTCAGCATACTTAGGGGCATTACAGACAACCTGGGGGGGTGAGAACCACCACAACAACCTGTGGGGTCTCAGCAAACTAAACATACATAAGTTTTTGTCTTAGCAATCGAGCATGAAACCACAGCCCACACAAACGCACTAAATTGCAAGCGTCATCGCGTCCTGTCCAGGGTTTCCCAATTTCCTAAATTTGAAGGGTGGCGCCAGGGCAGCTTGTGGTGACTAGCATGGCGTGAGTGTCGACATAGGGCTGCACATGGTGTTTTTGCTCGACGGATCCCTTTTCTTGGAAGGGGATTGGAAACTGGCATCCTCCTCCGTGATTTTGAGCTTGCTCCAGCGCGCTCCAACATCATCTTTCTCCATCGGCCACTCCGGATTCTCAGAGGTTGCCGAGCCAAACTTGTCGGTGAGCTCAGGAAACTCTCCAGTTTTGCTCTCTCCGCTTCCGGCGATAGGATAGACCAGAATTTGAGCATTCTGATCAACAAGCCCCAAACCTGAAAAATGGAAGTCCAAATGGTGTTGTTAAAAATTATAGAGTTTCTATATTTCCACAAACACCATAGGACTGCAGAAGTAACAATATTCAAAGCCGAATTCTTCTTCTTATTAGTAACCCAAAGCCGTGCAACAGACTCAAAGTTCATGCCTATCTGAATTTTGAAGAAATCTCCAATGAAAGGCCAAATGTTCTTAGCTACTACACATTCAAAAAACAAATGGAGGCTGGTTTCATTCTCAGCACAGAACACACAGTCCAAGGGTTTGATGATGTGCCTTTTCCTAAGGTTATCCCTGGTCATCAACTTATTCTGAGAAAACAACCAAAGGAAGACATGGATTTTTGGAGGTATAGCCAATTTCCACACAGCAGGCATAACCAGTGGCTGCACTCCTCTGAATTTAATAACATGGTAAAAGGAACTGGTAGAATAGGCACCCTTATTTTCTAGTTGCCAAATGAGAGCATCTGGATCCTCATCAAAGACGATCCCTTTAGCAATTTCTACTATCTGATACCATTGCTCCATGAGTTTAGCATCAAAGTTCCTTCTGAACGTAAGCATGAGGTTTTCCCCATCCCACACTTCTCTAATGCTTTTAGACTGCTCATTACAAACCGTATAAACCGACCAAAATTGAACCGCCAATGGTGAAGTACCAAACCAGGTATCTTCCCAGAATCTGATTTGAGTCCCCATGCCCACTTTCCATCTATAACCAAACTTCAGATTGTGAATTATGAATCTAACGCCTTTCCAGAATCTGGAGACATTCAAGCTCTGGCCAACTGCTCCATTTTTTTGAGACCTTAATTGTTTTAAAGGATCGTTTAGAGTCCTACACCCTGACTTGGGCACGTGTCTGTCAAACTTTTCCGGAATCAATAAGTACCGAACGCACCGTATTCTGGCATTTTGGCCCGAACGCCTCCTGAGCCGTTTGATTTCTAGCACAAATCTTATAGCGTGGATATCAGCCACGTCATGTTCTTTTTCGTTCGGTAGAACAACGACTCGTCCCGAACGCCTGACGCTATCTTATCCTCTCCCACTCCCTTCTCCACCGCTCACTCGCATCCCACACACTCGCCTTGCGGAGAACTGTCTTGCGCCAGCGACGAGGCAGGGGACGTCAGAAAGGAGCCAGGGGGCGACAGAGACGAGGAGATGGAAGAACGCCGTCTAGCAGCTCCACCGTACCCAACATCGGGGGTGTCCCGCGGCAGAGACAAGGCGGGCTGCGCCGTCCTCAAGGCATTGCGGCTTGCGGCCATGGGGGAGGAGGCTGAGGAGGCCCCTTGGTTGTGCTCCGACGGATCCCGGATGGAGAGCCCGAGCGCTAGCGTGGGGAGGAACCGCCGGTTGCAGCGGTGGCGGCGGAGAGGAGGCCCGGCGAATGAGCTGTGATGGAGATGGCCGCGCTTAGGTGCGGCGGGGGCGACGGAGAGGAGGCGCGGCGAAGGAGCTGCGCTGGAGATTGTCGCATTTAGGTGCGGCGGGTGTCGAGATGTAGCCGGAGACCTACGCTGCGTGGTGGCACTGCTTCCGTCGGCGCTGGCCGCGCACTTCCTGGTGGCCACCACGGAGCTCCAACTTGGCATTCACGAGTTTGAACTGCGCCAAGGACGGGGCGGCTCGCTGGACTAGCCATCCCATGTCTACTACCAATAGCGCCCGAGCTGGCTGTCAACGAAGAGATGGTGTCCTGAGGTATGCCATGTTTCTCAGTTGTTTTCATACGAATTGTGCATAGCTCTTGACCACCGAGATTACAAGTTCGCACATCTACTGAGCATGTGAGAAGCTCATCTGGTTCTGGTAGAGTGTGGAGTTAAGGGCTTTCGATCAAGTTCATGTCAAAATGTTGGCAACACGTTCTATATTTCAATGGCAAATATCAGATGACAAGATTTAGAAATTGTTTGCCTTGCATTTTTGAAATATAACCAATTTGAATCAAAATCCATGGCAAATTTGCATAGTTTGGCAGTGAAATGTAAAGTTAACAATTCTGGGATTTTGTACATTATGCTATATTACAACAATAAAAAACAAAAAATGTACAAAAATGATAGTAAAATGGTTTATAGTCGTGGCAATTGCTAGACATTATTTAGTATTGGTATGATGGCAAGTTAAAAATTTGTTCTTATAACAATTTTTCAAGTTTTGCCACTCTACTGACTGAATCATTTGTTTTGTGTGATCTGAACAAAACAGAGATACATACTAGTCTTCCAGGACAGAATGGTATTTTTGTGTCCCTAGATTTTGTTGTGGTGGTGATAGGCTATGAGTTTTGAGAAGAAAATAAATGATTTGTGGCTGGATTGATCAGGCTATGGGCGCTGAATCTGTAGTGGGGAAAGGGATTTTTGGAGTTTGTGGTCATCTTCGTTGAACAACATCAGCGATAATTAAGCTGAAAAGGGATATGGAGTAATCAAAGCTGCTTTTCATTTAGAGAGAATGATTCAGAACTAAACATGTACTGTATGATACATTTTTTCTTAAATTTGCCGTCTCACTGTATAATTTTTTTAAATTTTCATGGAAGATGGGAAATATAGTTATCAAATGATGGTAAATTCAGTTCTCGGATCATGGAAAAATCATTGCTTTCTTGCCATGGCAACTTTCAATTTTGGATCATAGCGCAAATTTACTGTTTTCAACCATGGCAACTAATCTTATACTTTTTGCCATGCAAACATTAAAAAAGTATTTGATTGATCGTGGCAAAATTTAGTTTACGCATCATACCAAACTTGCTTCCTGTAAGATGGCAAACATAGTTATCAAATCATGGCAAATTTAGTTCTGGAATCATGGCGGATTCATTGCTTTCTTGCCATGGCAGCTTTTGATTTTTTAAATTTCCGCGGCAATTCTTTAAATTGTCGAAAACAACACAAAATGGCAAATATTGCCATGGCAAGTTTTACTAATTATTTCACCTTCATTAACATGGCAAAATTACCTACATCCCCATGGCAATTTTAACACTTTATTGCCATGGCAAGTTTTACTATTTATTTTCCATGGCAAATTTACCTTTATTAACATGGCAAATTCACCTAAGTCCCAATGGCAATATTTAACTTTTATTGCCATGGCAAGTTTTACTATTTTTTGGACTTTTATTAACATGGCAAATTTACCTAAATCGCTATGGCAATATTGAACTTTTATTGCCATGGCAAGTTTTACTATTTATTTGCCATGGATAAATATACCTTGGTTCAGGATGTTGTGTAGTTGATACTTGCAATGTTCATGGCAATTTCATCTCTGTCCTTGTTCATAAACAATAGCAAATTTATACTATATAAGGCTCTATATGACAAAATTCATGCGATTTGCGGTGGCACCTTTTTATTTGAAAACATGGCAAATTTACCATGGCAAGATATGATTTTCAGAAACATGGCAAAGTTTATAGATGTTCAAAAACATGCCAAACTTGCCATGTCAACTTAATATGTTCAAAAACATGGCAAACTTGCCATGGCAAATTAATATGTACAAAAACATGGCAGTTTTTGGGCCTACAAATATTGTAATTTGTTTTTAATTCTTGAAGGCAATTGTGTTTCTGGGCTGGGCTGGTCCGTTGGAGGGGAGGGAGGGAGGTCGTTTGGGAAGGAGAGCTCTTTCAATCGAACAAAAACGTTCGTCGCGAGGGAGCTGATTTACCGAACAAAAGGTTCGGTTTGGGATGTCCCCAGACCGAATGGTCGGTGGTTATCGGGGTCCAATTTTTTCTATACATGCACAATGGCAATTTTTGTACAAATCTTTTTTGTTCTATCTTATATAGCCATTTTTTTGTTTTTTTGTGTGTTTTCATAATATCATGGCAAAATTTCCACACTCATTTGCCATGAAGTGTGCATGAACATCATGGCAAATCATTTCTGTAATATACCTTTTTTTTCATGATCGTATGGTAGTTTTGTTCATTAAAGGATGGCCCCATTTTGGGCTGGTTCGCTGGAGGGGAGGAGCCAAATCGCTAACGACAAGGTTGTGCAATGTGGGATCGTTCGGGCTTGAGGGGTACTTCTACCGAACGAGTTTGTTCGTTCCAGCGACCCTTCCAGCACGAACGATTCGTTCGGGCTGGGTGCCTCCACGCCGAACGTTCGGGGGTTATCGGTGTCCAATGTCTGATTTTATTTCTCATGCCTTTGTAAATGACCTTGCGATTATTTGAGAAATAAAGTCTTGATGTTTAAAAAAAACATTCGTTACGTTTTTTTTGTTGCATGGTAAACCATTTGCACGTTTGCCATTGCTTGTGTTTCCTACCTTCAGCAAAAAGTATAAAATTGCTTGTGTTTCCAAACGTATACGTGCCGACTGTTTTTTCTGGAAACCCCGCCGAGCGTATTTAGGTTTGCCTGCACCGTGCAAGTATGCAGCGCGACACAGGCTGAGGTGAGCGGCGGCGGCCGAATGCCAGGCACAAATGCACGACCACCTGGCCGCCCTCCTCCGCGGCGGCGGCGGCGGCCGTCACCCGCGCGCAGTCCACGGCGCCGCCGCGAAGCTCGGCTGCCTCGCCTCCACCTACCTCTGCAACAACCTCCTACTCTCCTACATCAGCGGCAGCCTCCACGCGGAAGCGCGCCGCCTGTTCGACGAAATGCCCCAGCGCAACGTCGTCTCCTGGTCAGTCCTCGTCTCCGGCGCCTCTCGCCTCGGCGACCTCCGGGAGGCCTCTTTTCTCTTCTCCGACATGCTTCGTAGCGGGGAGAGCGGAAGCTGCGACCGCCCCAACTCGTTCGTGCTGGGCGCGCTGGTCGCCGGGTGCGCCCGTGCCAAAGACACCGCCGCGGGCTCACAAGCGCATGCCTCCGCTCTCAAGTTTGGTGTGGCCGAGGACGAGAGCGTTGCGGGGGCGCTGGTGGATATGTACTCCAAGTGCGGGCGCGTGGACTTGTCCTGGCGGGCGTTTGCGGTCTCGCCGCAGAGGTGCGTCGCCAGCTGGACGAGCATAATCAGCTGCCTTGTCAACCAGGGATGTTCAGAGCACCGTGATGCAGCAATTTCCTTGCTAAAGAAGATGCTGCTCTTGAAGGTTTGGCCAACAAACGCAACGTTTTCCTGCATCCTGAAGGTATTTGATGCACCTGAGTTGCTCCCTGGTGGGAAGCAAATCCACGGCTGCTTATTGAAGATGGGAACTGAGGTTGATCCTGCTTTAGGAACTGCCCTTATAGCGATGTATGGTAGATGCGGTGGAGTGAATGAGATGTCTAGGTTGTCTTGCCGTATAAGGCATGATGCCTTCTCCAGGACTTCACTTCTTGTAGCTTTTGCGCGGAATGGATGCAACATGGACGCAGTTTGGAACTTTCGTGAGATGGTCATGGAAAATATGGCAATTGATCAGTCAGCTGTAACTAGCCTACTGCAGGTTTGTTCATCATTAGGACAGCTGAGAGTGGCCAAGGAGGTCCACTGCTATGCTCTGAAGACTTTCTTTAAGCTGGATACATTACTGCTCAATGCAACTATCACTGTTTATGGCAGATGTGGGGATGTCACAAGTGCAGAGATTATATTTAATCGTCTGGAAAACAAAGACATTATATCATGGACGGCATTATTAACTTGCTACGCGCAAAATAATCTTGCTCTGGAGACACTCTTGCTCTTCAGGGAAATGCTTCGGAAAGGCTTAGGATCTCCCGTCTTTTGCATTACCAGTGTGCTAAGGGCCTGTTCTAGCACCACAAATTATGCTGTTGGGTGGCAAATTCATTCGAGGGTGGTGAAGTTAGGACTTGATGATGCCAATTCGGTTGAGAATGCCCTTTTGACCATGTACGCCAAGTGCGGAAGTGTTCATATTGCACTGAAGATTTTCAATTCAATGAGGAGTAGAGGCATTATCTCGTGGAATGCACTAATCACAAGTTTTTCACAGCATGGAAATGAGGTGGCAGCCATTCAGCTATTTGACCTGATGCAAGAAGAAGCAGTTTGTCCAGATGATTACACTTTTGTCGGGTTGTTATCATCTTGCAGCCGAATGGGCCTAGTTGCTGAGGGTTGTGAGTATTTCAAACTGATGAACACCAAGTACAGTGTGAAGCCTAAGATGGAGCACTACACATGCATGGTTGATCTTTTTGCCCGCGCTGGAAGATTTTCGGATGCACTCGAGTTTATTGATGCTATGCCTTGTCATCCGGACCAACTCGTGTGGGAAGCTTTGCTAGCTTCATGTAGGACTCATGGTAATGTGGAGTTGGGAAGGCTGGCAGCAAAGAAGATTCTTGAAATAAGACCAGATGATCCTTCACCATACATTACATTATCCAGCATTCATGCTTCAATTGACATGTGGGAAGAGAAGGCTTGGAATCGTACTGTGTTTGATGTCCAGCAAGTAAGAAAAGATGTGGGAAGTAGTTGGGTTGCTGGAGAAGAATTTTCAGATAATACATGTGATGTATTGCAAGTTGGAATAACGTAAGATTGGTGATGCGTTGATGTGTCGTTTTCTACACATCAGGTGGAGTTACACTTGATGGTTGTATTGAGGCATAATGGACTCAACCGTGTGAGATTGACTGACTGCTTGCCACGGTTGTCATGTCTGGGAATTGAGCCCAATGTCATATCTAAGATGACTTGGTACAAAGGACAAGATTATTATCCTTTATATGCCATAGGACATGGTTGCAATATGTTTCTTATCTTAAGGTGAGATACTCTGTTACAAACACTGTTGTAAACTGCAAACAGAGTTCTTACCACTGTACAATTCTTGTATATTGTCAGGTGAGTTTTGATGTTATTGGAAATTTAGAGGTGTAAACCCATTATTGGAAGCAAATGCAATGCCAGGCATCAATACCCTTTTTGCATTCAACCTGCAATGGAAGGTCAGTATGAACATTGCCCAGCTCTTCTAACATATGCTCTCTGATTTGTAAATCAAGTTGTAATATGCTATGTTTGAACATATATGCAGCAAAGAAGACACAATGCTAATGTCATGTTAACTGCAACATCAACAATCTGTATACGAGGATCTCGTATGTGCTTACTATTCAGTATTCACAATTCAAAACACTGGAGCTTCACTACTGAATATATGTCAGTATGTGATGATGCGTGCGATTTTGTTGAGCTTAGGGATGCAAAGTGGTGTCCCATGTCAGCCCGCTTCCTTCAGTTGATAAAAAAAAAGTCTGGCCCCTATTTGCTGTAATCAGTGCATTTTATACTGGTAGCTTAGTTTAGTGGGCCTTAGCAGGATGCCATTTTGCATCCCTAGTTGAGCTTGTAATGTAAGTAACTTATTAGTCAACTGCAAATTCTGCTAGTCATATTGATCCTTGATTGATCTCTTTTGAGGTAATTTATCCATGACTGGGCTACCATTAACTAGATATAATCATATTTCCCAGATAGCCAAAATACAAGATGGGTGGAACAGTCAACAGAAGAACTGTAGAGCAACTATTTTTCGAGTACTTGGATCTCATGAAGTGATCTGACTTCAGTTTACATTATACCAGTACAAATTCTTACATGGAAAACTAGTTGGAACTTATGTGCTCTATGTATATAGTGTTATTATTTGCATATCACTTCTCCTCTCCAAACGGTACATTTGAATGCGCTTTATTTGTCACACCAAAAAATGAATTGAATTGTAGTAGTGTAGTGCATGCTTTCTAACATTAGTTGGTGTTACATCTGAACTGTTTGGGAGTTCTGCAATCCTAGAGCGTGCTGCAATGACGCCCCATGCTGTTAGTTCTCTTCGACTTCATGAAAAGGAAGTGGAACAACCTTCACAGCTCTGAACTTCCCTGCATTGTTTAGGTGTTCGTTCTCCAGCCTGACAGAGAAGTTATTCATAATGTTCTTTTAGTGTAAATTCAGGCTTGTATATCCATCACAATGAAAAATTCAAGACTTAGGATTCACTGGCAAAAACTTTACCTGTAGAAGTTCCAAAGGCCCCGTCGAATCACCTCAAGAGCTGCCAAAAAGAACAGAGTTACTCTAGAATCCAGGCTTCCAATGTTAGGGTGGATGACAGTTTGAAGCCAAGCAAGCCTCAAAAGAAGGTTCAAACCCTGTAAAATGTCAGGCTCTCTGTAAGTACATGCAATCTTCGCTCGCAATTTTTCGATGCAAACCTTAATTATTTTAGAGAACATACCATGGATATGAAATAAATGTATTTTTGTTTAAGTATCAGATCGTTACGAAGCCAAGGGTTCTTGGAGTTAAACTGTAGAAGACCCCAGTCCTTGACAAAGTCCCAGTACAGTTGGTAGATAGTGGCGACACTTGACACGATGACGACAAGTGACAGCCATCCAGCACTGTTATCATTCTCATATGCCACTTTTGTTCCTGCAGCAAGCATTGCTGACACGTACTTCCCGAGGTTGACAATGTGGTTTATGTCCCCTTCGTCAAACCACCTCCTTGCACACTGTCAGGACAACCGTAATAATAAGAAAGAACATCAGTACCTATAAGAAGTCTGAAGAACAGACATTGTGATGTGGCAAGTCATGTTCAATCTTATATACCTGCATGGCTCTCCAGTAGTAGGGCAGGAAGGATACTGCATAAGCCAAATCTCTAAAATGTTTCACTCTTGTGCAGTATCCATAGTCTTGTGTCTTATAGCTGCTGGTTATGTAATAACATGCCAGGTATTCCAAGGTCCTAAGCAGCGGTACCTATTTTCCAGCAAATCATTAATTTATTACTCATTCCAAATTAAACACCATCATTGCTTCTCTACGCGCTACACTGTAGTAATATGTACTCCCTCCGTTCACTATTATAAGATGTTTTAACTTTCTTCTGAATTGGATGTATAGACGCATTTTAGTGTGTTTGTTCACCCATTTCAGTCTGTATGTAGTCCATATTGAAATATCCAAAACATCTTATACTAGTGAACGGAGGGAGTAGTAAATAGTAACTCAAACAAACATCCATGTTGACAATAGCAATTATTGATGCTGATCAGTTCATGTTGAAAATGGACCCTACTGAGCATTTTGGTTTAAGCTAGCACAGCTGAACTTGACAAACATTTAGCTTCTATCATCTGATTACCTGGCTACAAAGCTGATCAGCCATGAAGAAATCAACCATGACAACCTGCATATAAACATGAATTTAGCTTTTTTTGGTATGGAGTTTGATAGGACTCCGTCCACTCATTTTTTTTAAATGCTCTTCAGCTATAGCGAAGTACCTTGTAAAAGGGAGTTAGAATGATGTTTCTGATTGCTATTAGGAAGTGATAACGACTTGATCGGTAAAGGATTTTGAAAGGGCAGACCAATACTAATAAGAACACCTGAATAAACAGAAGCGTCAGCCTCATACGGGTATAGCAACATTGACAATAAACATTACATATGTAACGTTGAATATAGCATACCAGAAGAAGGCACCCTGGGATTGCTTGGACTGTACTTGAAGAATACCCTTTGACAATGAGTGTCAGGTGTGCAAACATGACACCAACAACAATCGTCATAGAGGTAGTGCATATCAAGAACACATCACGATACTTGAGCTCTTTCGTAGGTGCAAATTCGAATATGAATGCGTAGTTTATGCGTGTCTTTCTCCACATGAAGATGTTGCATCCATAGAGGAAGAGATGCAGGAAGAAGAGGCTGAACATGCTGCAGATTGGGATCGTTTAATGTCAGTACTGGATCATTGAGTTTTAGCACCTTTTGTTTCTTAAGAGTATAGTAGCAATTGAACTGACATGTTGGGTGCTTACCTAAGGACAGGGTAGGATGTTGACATGTAGACCTTGTTTGACTGATGAGTGTACATCCCAGCTATGTGCGCCATGATACAGTAACCGATAAATAGTGCTACAAAGCCACCAGTGAATAGTCCTGAAAATTTGACAGTAGTGCATAAGGATTCTGAAATTATCTTTATCATGGAATTGGAAGGAATGCAAAGCTTATAAACAACTATTACCTATGAAAAATGTGGTAGCATGTGATTCTTCTTTCTGATTTGGCTTCAGGTACTTCATTGCTTTCCTTTTGTCACCGCTTGCGAAATGTCTCACAAACAGCTCCTCGACATCGTCCATTAACCTGATTGCCTATTAAGAGGAAGTTTTCAGTCAGAACTCGGAACCTTTGGAGTTTTGGTAGAGTGAAATGCTTCAGATCTTCTCAAGTGTGCTGTATGATTGGAAAATACCTTGTCGGAGCTATTAAAGTAGGAGCTCTCCACTACTTTCAGGTAAATTGTCTGCACTTCCTTTGCTGTAACCTGCAACGTGAAAAAATATTTCGTTTCTTCAGCATTGCTTATATGTGATAACTTTCAGGCAATGCGATAAGGAGAGAGGCATTGGCAGGAACCTTGTCAAATTTCTTCAAAATCTTCACAAAAGCCAGCATGTTCAAGCTCCTGCAACAAGAGTGCTTTCCCTGTCAGTACCCACTCGGTGCACAAAGCAGAACAACATACCAAGTTATCAGCTACACCTACCGATATGTCTTGAGGTACCCCAAGCCCTTGTACAGCTCAACCAGGGCTCCTCTGATCATCTTCTCTGCCTGGTGCACCTTTTTCTTGTTGATGCTCAACTTCTCACCGCCATCACCACCATTCCCCCCAGTCTTCCTTGACTGGCTTAGCATGTCATCGAACAGAAGTTCACGGATGGCGAACACGGTCCTCGACGGTGTGGTGACTGGAATGTTGATCCTCACGCTCCTACCCTGGCAAGTGACTGCCCTTCCCGAGAATGTCATCAGCTTGTTGGCTACTTCTTCTGTCGGCTTCTCAATCCTCCCCGAGTCACCCAGACCTTCGGAGATGGAAAGATGGTCCTCCCCTTCATCAGTGTTCTTTGCCGTAGCATTGTCGGCGAGCTTTTCTTGACTTTCGTGTTCTTGCTTTGTAATGCCCCTGAGGGATTGATCTCCTGCAATTTTGGTGGCAAGCCACAAATCAATTTCTACGCGACTTCGAAGGTTGAAGAACTCACTCATGGCGTGTATATGTGATGGGGAATGGGTGTCATCCACTCATCCTTTTGTGGAATGAGTTGGTATGACGCCATTCAATCCCTTGTATGCTAATAGAAGACTAAAAATGAATAACTAGCTCCTGGCTGAACTAAATATGCCTTTCAATTGCACGCCAAACCCAACAACTACTGGACTAATTTGGATATGCCAACCAGGATTGCCTCGTCCAATTCTCCCTTCCAATTGAATAAGACTACTGGACTAGTAGCCTTATTTATGCATGTTTCAAGATCAGCTAGACAGCCGCAGCTGGCCTAATAATCAGCTTTTACCCTCAACTGGCTTAATTAACAAGCATATCTAGGACAATATAGTGGCATGCATTTATGTATGTATGTACACTCACCATGCAGGATAGAGCAAGACACGGACGGGTCCTCCAGGTCGGCGCTCCCCGCCGCCGACGAGCCCCCGCGGCGCCGCGCCTCGGTGACGGCGGCCTTGAGCTCGACGAGGATCTGCAGCTGCCGCCTGAGGCACTCGCCGCGCTCCAGGAACTCCCCCTCCTTCCTCTCGTAGAACCGGTTCACCTTGTTCAGCTGCTCGTCCAGCCTCTGGAAGAAGGCCCTCGCCGCCTCCGCCTCCGCGCCGGCGAACCCCGCCGCGTCCAGAACCTCCGTCTCGTACACCTCTCCGGCCACCGCGCCGTGGTTGCCGCTGCTCGCCAGCTTCCTGTGCACCTGCATTGCGCGCGTACCAACGGAACATACGAACCTCGTCTCAGTCGACCATCTCACTTGGAAAATAGTTTGCACGAGGCTGCACATGTGCGCTGCATACCTGTATGGCGCTGTGCTCCTTGTGGTGGCCATGGGGGTTGAGGAACGGGAGCCTCATCACCCAGTGACTGGCAGCCACGGGCGCCTGGAACTGTGACTGCGGCGGCGCCGCCTCGACGCCGGCAGCGGCCTGCAGCTTCTTGATGTCCTTCTTGAGCAGCCAGTAGTCGACGAAGGCCTCCTTCCACTCCGGCACGAGCTGGCCCTCGAACTGCTTGGAGAACTTCACCATTGGCGGCCTCAGGGCGCAGCAGTGCAGCTCGCCGCAGCTGTGGTGGTGGCACCGGTGTGCGGGTGTCTCAAAGGAAGCCATGGGGTAAGGCGTACTTATATGAGCTGCATGCGACTGTGCGCCGGTAGCGTCCATTGGAGGGGAATTTGGAACTAGAATCTATGAGAGGGAGGGCTGAAGGAGACTGGGGAATTAGCTGTTGCTCATGTGGGGGTTTATGCTAGCTAGCTCCTGTCAATTGGTGATCACCAGTTGGGCGTAGTGTGTGTTGGTGCCTTGGGCTGGGTTGGATGGATTCTCGCCGTCTCTGTTAGCTCCCCAGTTGAGAGAGGGAAGGGATGGTGGGAGGGACGTGTTTTATAGGACGGATGGATCGGTGGATCACTCACTCCATTGGACCAGCGACGACGATGGTGGAGGCTGTTAAGGTCGTGCATGGCTCTAGTGCAAAGAAATGTGTCTCGCAGAGGATGAAGAAATGGGCCCACGGGAAAAAAGAGCTTGCACATGCCACTCGGTTCACTGGCCATTTTAGCACCTCTTTGATTCGCGGAATTCTGAAAACGTAGGAATATGGATAATATAGGATTGCGGTGTCGTGCTCATTTTTCAATCCTAATACATTACTTTGGTTTGTTTGATTGCATCACTGGAAAAACAAAGTGTTCTTTTCTCGAAAAAAGTATTCTTTTCAAGAGATTTGAGTGGATGCTATTTTTTTTATGGAATGTCGTATAGTATAAAGGAATCCTTCTGAAGATTCCTATATGATTCAATCCTATGAATCAAACAACCGCTGTAGGAAAAATTTCTAAGGATTATAACCATCCAAAATTTCTACGAAAATCCTTTGAATCAAATTGCATGTGGTTGCGAAAATAACCACCGACACTATAATTTGCTAATGTCCCAACAAATAAGAGATCGCTATGCTACTACTAAGTCAATCAAGATTTTCTAACGTTTAAGTCTATTTCCGGCAAATGCAACCTCAGTTTTGTGAAAAGTGAAGCTGAAATTGCATTTTTCAAAACTGGCTTCGAAAAAGAAAGAACCTTGACCGACTTAGATGTAGATGTACCGTCTCATGTGATTCATGCATGTGCTTTAGTGGTGATTAGGACTGTATTTTATTCTTAGACTGTTCAATCTGTTTAGTTTAAAATCTTGTTGTAAATATGAGCTACACAATTTTTTTTCTAGATTCGAAGGATTTTTACAGGAAATAGTTCAACTTGCAAAAATTTCTTACCTTCAAAGGTGCAGGGGTCCCCTTATTTTCAGCTCATGGGATGACTTACGAACCCAGAATGCCATAAGCTGAAAAGAGGCATAGCTTATGCACAACTGCGCAATTAAGCCCCTCTATTGACTTTGCCGTCAATGTTGGTGAAAATTTACCCACCAGCTGTCATCTCCTATATCCTGAGGAGTTAATTACATCGGTGGTGCTAGAACTTGGCGTAAATGGTCACTTTGGTGCTAGAAATTGCGGTGTACATCGAAGTGGTACAAAAACTTGACTTGAGTGTGCAAATACAGTGCTTATCCCGTTTTGTATACAAAATCTATGGTGAGGTCCGTTGTCAGCCAGTGAAGCATGGAGAAAAACCCCTTAGAATATATATTTTTTGACTAAAAAGACCCTATGGACGTGGCATTTTTCTTCTCAATGACAAGTGAGGTCTCGCCTATCAATATATTTTACAGAAAAAAACATTCCGTGCAGGTTTCGAACCAGCGACCACGGGTTACCAAAAGTACAGGCTAACCACTACACCCTAAACTTCGACATTTTCAGTACAGATAACGAACTTACAAATATTAGCAAGGACGTATGTGGAGCTTCAATGGGCTGCATATATTGGAGCTCATTTTCGTCAAGCTATTTTATAAGATATTTTAAAAGCCAAAGTAATAAAAATTATGTTCCAATATTTATGTGTTCTCAATATTTTGTAAATAAAATCATTTAAATATATAAACATATTATATATATATATATCTAAATTATTTAGTTAATATGGACATTTAAATGTACATTAGATACAATGTTTAATAAATACAAAAAAATTATTCACACACGGATATTTAAATTTTAAAATGATGAATACAAAAATTCACTTAATATCTAATAATATTCACATTTGTATTTTTTACTCATGAGTTATATTCAAAAACATTATATATTTGCATATTATACACGGTTGGATATTCATTAATAGT